>NC_080724.1:10992500-11140000 GCF_019097595.1 Hemibagrus wyckioides
CACATCTTCTAATTCCATGGTGTTTCCTGATGTTTATTTCTTTCTACATTGTAAAACAATGCTGAAGTCGGCCGAAATACACAATAATCTCGTTTGAACAGTTGATATTGAGATATGTCTGCTACTGATGCTCTGTAAAGCCTTCATAACGGCTCTAATCTGAGGTGCTGTTAATTGGTGATTTCTGAGGCTGGTAACTCTAAATGAACTTCTCCTCTGCAGCAGAGGTCAGTTTTGGTCTTGCTTTACTGGGATGGTCTTCATGTGAGCCAGTTTCATCACTTGACAATACTGTTCTTGCAAGAACTATTCCAGAACACCTGACCTTCGTGTCTTAAAAGAACAACTGACTGTTTTTTGTTGTCATTACATATGGATTACTTAAGTCCATGTGTGTTATTTCATAGTTTTGAAATCTCCAGTATTGTTCTAGAATGTAGAAAATAAATCCCTAAACAAAAAACATTGAATTAAAAGGTGTGTCCAAACGTTTGACTGGTAGTATATATATATATATATATATATATATATATATATATATATATATATATATATATATATATATATATAAAGAATTGTATTTTCACTTATTTTATTTAAAGATCGATTTTTTATATTAAAGATATTTCCACTTGTTTTATCTAAAGATATATTTTTACATGAAAGGTATTTACACTTACTTTATTAAAAAAAAAAATTATATTAAAGATATTTCCAAGTATATTTTTTGTGAGGTAAAACATCTGTCCAGATGTTTTCCAATGGTGCTTCCTTTTCACAGAAGGATGAAATTAAAGTGGTTCCAATTATTAAGCTTCAGTCAGTAATTGCAGGGAGAAACTCTGTTGATATAACACAGCGATGACATCATCAGGGTCTCACTGAAAGACGTATTTTATGACTTTTGACGTCATCCAGCGACAGACAGACGGGTCTCTGTTGTCCACAGAGCAGGTCGTGAAGGATGTTTCTCAGTCGCAGTCATCGGACGCTTGCCTCCTATCCGGCTTTTGATGACATCTACTTTTATCTGCTGTTTGTGGTGGCTCTCTGGTTGCAGGAAAGCTTGTAATGTTTGATGTTTGGTCAGGGCAGTGTTGATTTGCCGTGTGATGAAGTGCGGGACAGGGTGATGTTAGGAGTTGATGCGGGCAGCTCGGGTTTGAACTGCGCTGCATTTCTGCATCATTTGCTCAGAGATATGAAATCAGATTTTTTTTTTCCCCCTCTCTCTCTGTTTTATTATCCTTTTGCTTTCAAATGGACGGTTTGAAATGTGAAAGACCTGCATTTATTCTGGAAGGTGACTGACGTATTGAATTTGGAGAACAAACCGCTCATGGAAAAGACCGTATTTTCATTTCCTGTGCTTGATAATAATCATAAATAAAGAATGGGCTTCATTTATCAAATAAAAGTCATTTCATATTTGGTTGTTCAAGGTTGATAAGGTTGTGTGGAAATGTTCAAGGTAAAAATTCCTGTCAGATTAACACAAGTTTAGAGTGAGAGGCTATAATTTGCATATTTACAGTTAATGACACAAACCTCCATAAAGCTCATAGAGAAAGTATGAAAATGTTGATAGATGGGTAAACCCCCTAATCGCCCACCCTAATTTACCCTTGGAGATCAATAATGTCTGCCTATCTATCTATCTATCTATCTATCTATCTATCTATCTATCTATCTATCTATCTATCTATCTATCTCTCTCTCTCTCTCTCTCTCTCTCTCTATATATATATGTGATGCATTTTCCAATAATGCAGCTTAGTCACTGCAGTGCATCAGCTACTTACCCAAACAACTCTCCCTCATTTCCTAGGGTGCCATTACTTAATTGATTAATTTATGGATGGTAACTGAAGCATAAACGGTCTATCGCTTATATAAAATCACAATCACAGCGGTTCACGGAGTTTGTTCAAAAAAAAAATTATGGATAGTTTTGTTCGTATGCACTGAAAAATATGGCTCCAGCATGCACAACTACATTTGTTCGCCCACCTTTGCTTATAAAACTAAATAGCAGATGCAGTTGCACGTGCACTGCATACACTGATAAGGTCACGGAGGTCAGAAGTGCACAAGCACCTCCTCCCATCATCTCCTCTCAGGAGGAGGCCTCTTTAACAGGGCCTTCACGCACGGGACCCAACAGCTGGACTCTCCTCATTCCTTTCATTCATTAAAACACATGAAGTCACACATTTTACACTTCAGCGTGTGGCCGAAGGCTTTTCAACACTCCGCCTCGCTTGTAAACAAGTTTCTGGTCTTTTACAGCAGGAACCAATTCCATGTTCTGATCAGCCTTTCTAAAGACGAGGCACCTGTTTCCATGAACACGTCTGAACGGGAACGCTGGTCCAAGAACGGTTTCTTCTGCCCTTTTATTTATTATGATCCTCAAACAGCGTAAATGTTAAGACCAAATAAAAGGCAGCCCATGTTTAGTATTTTCATCTTGGCCTCGATGAACTTATCTGAAGTTCAAAGCTGGAACTCAACCATGCTGAGGTATGATGTGGAGCAGAATATTCATTTGAGTTCAAAATCTTATCCAGTATTTGATATATACAGAGATGCTGATGTGTCCTGGTGTAGGGGTATAATCTGTTTTGCACTCAATGCATCAATATAATTGATGTCTGTTTCTGTATTTGGATTGAATCCCAAAGTGGGCATGGCTTAAACAAGAACACTTGCAATAGTCATGCTGTTCTACCTCCGATCTGTGTTTATCTCCTCATCTGTCTCAGATATTCTCCTGAGTCTGAGTCTCTCTTCTCATGCTCCTTACAAGGAGACTTTTTGATGTCTTGTATCCACTAAACTCCAGGTCTTCAGTCACAGTGATTACCAGAACGATGCACTGCATTGTTCGATTCTGTGGCTTTGATTCTGCTCACTTGTGAGTCAGAATAACGAATGACTAAATGAATGAACAATAAACTCTGTTTGTATCCTTTGATTACTTACTATCTGATGCTTCCTGTCCACATCAAGGCTGCTTGACTGCTAGCAACTTCAGAACAGGAGGCTCTTGTGTGTTTTGTGCAAGTCATAATGAGTCGTGTAACCAGAAAAAAGCCACAACAAATGATGTTTAGTTCCTCAGGGGTGAGAAGACTCGTGGAGTGCACAATGGTTCTGATTATTGTCCTGAGGCTTTTGTTAAGCTATTTTTAAGAAGACAGTCTACACACAGCTCAAAAATAACTAGTGCCAGTTTCTTCTAGTGCTGGGGCTTCTGCTGGATTCTTTGTGATGTTCTTATTCAGCTTGGAGCTTCTGACTTGTGACTTTTTAGATCTCATCGAATACTATAGAACTTTTTCAATGGATACGTTTCTCAAATCTTACCTGATACTATAGACTTGATGTTGGACCATCAGTCCATGTTTATCCACTGGACCAGTGTTGGGCCACTAGGGCTGACAGATTTTCAGCAAACCTTAAAACCAGCTTTGTCCAACAGCTTAGTGGACCATTTGGCATAAAAATCGGCATCAGAAAAAAACATTCATCTGTAATGGAATGACAGTTAAAAATAATTTGTCACATTTAGTAAAGGTCTTCTCATATTCCGTAATAAAAGATCTGCTCAAATGAGGAATTCTGTCCCTGTGGAACCTCACAAACGATGTGGACCACCAGCAAACCAATCAGGACAAGGAAGCAATGGTATTCATCTGTCAGTCATGTTCCAGGTTACTTCAGAAACCTCCTCCACTTGCCCTAGGCTTCAGAAGCAACTGTCTGGGTCATTTATCCTGGTCAGGGTCATGATGGATCTGGAGTCTATCCCAGGACCACTGGAGGCAGGAATACATCCGGTGCGAGAAGCCAGTACATCACAATATACACATTCATACACCTTTTCACAGAGTTACCGATCCACCTATCAGCATGGTTCTAAGCGGTAGGAAGAAACCAGACAGGCCATTTAGGTCATAATACACACTTTCTCACACACATTCTGTAATAACCTTGCAGACATACATCTATACTCTCACACACACTACCATACCCATGCATAAAAAACAGGCCAGGAAATCACATAATAATTAGCATATACTCTGGAGACCCGGACTGTCCACTGCAAATTCCAATAAAATCTTCAGTTCCACAAACTGAATTCCATTTCTCACTGTGTTGGACTGGAAGCAGATATCTTAGAGAGATATTTTGACAGATATTTTAAAGCTGGTAAATTAGCAAATGACAATATTTCTACAGAAAACTGGATATTGGGATTTAATGAAGACTCGCCTCTACAGTCAAAGACTGAAAACAACACTGTTGTTCCAGAAAATGACTTTAATCTCAATCCAACAGTTTTGAACAGGATTCAAAAGACATTAAACCCACTGAGTAATGAGGGGAACCCTGGCATACAATTATTTTTAGGCCTGGTGAATTTTCTTAGTGAACAGTAAAAAAGCTGATCAGTGGACAATTATTCTCTTTTGCATAAAGCATCATGTAAGATTATATGGTGTGTTTAAGAATATAATTATCCATGTTAGATGGTGTGAGTGTGTGAGTATGATTATGAAGCTAAGAGACTATAGTAGTGTGTGTGAGAAGTTGTTTGTGTGCAAGTGTATGATAGTTTGTGTGTGTGTTTTGACCTAAGCGGCCTCTCATACCAGTCCATCACAACATCCACATTCATACACTTTTTCACAGCTAGAGTCACCAGTCCACCTATCAGCATGCTTCTAAGAGGTAGGAAGAAACCAGAGAGCCTGGAGGACTCCCATGTGGACAAAGAGAGAACATGCACACAGTCCAGACAGTCAGTAACACAATCTCACAATCAAACCAGAGATCCTGGAGCTGTGAGGCGGCAATGCTACCCATAGTACCACCCACCATGGCGTCCAGGGACATAGTGTTGGAGTTTCTGGTGTCACCTAAAAGAGGATACGTTCCATTTTGAGTCTGTTTCCTCTCAAGGTTTCTTCCTTGTTTCATTTCAGAGAGAGTTTTTCTGTAGCTTGGTCATTAGGGATCTAGATTGAAACCCTGATTTCTGTAAAGCAGCTTTGTGAAAACTCCTTTTCGTAAAAAAAAAAAAAAAAAAAAAATATATATATATATATATATATATATATATATATACTTTTTTACGAAAAGGAGTTTTCACAAAGCTGCTTTACAGAAATCAGGGTTTCAATCTAGGTATAAAAATAAAAATCTAGATATAAAAATCTAAATATATATATATATATATATATATATATATATATATATATATATATATATTGATGGCCATGAATGCTAAGGCTATGAATCTAGCTCTATTAATAATCTCGAACTTCACAGCAGTTTACATTCACACTAGGTCTGGATTGAGCCCACTGAACTGCAGTCGTTTGTCAGCTTTGATTTTTACTGATTGAAAGCCTCTGGATCTCTGAGTGACGCCGAGCCATGTAACAGGACACAAATCCGCATCTGGACACTGGACTTTCTCACCAGTTTCTGGCCAATTATCACTTTTTCCACATAATCCTTGCTCAGGATTATGTCGCATGTTTGCACACCCACACATAAAAGTCGGCATTATAAAAGAGAAGTAATCTCTGGCCTTTAAAAGTTTATTTTTACAGTCTCCAGCTGCACTTATCCAGACTTGAATGTATCTGTGTGTGTGTGTAAATAAAGGGGAAACGAGTGAAGGAGGTAAGAAGAGAAAGAGGGAGGTGTATTAAGGTGTGGAAAGACATGACGTGATGAGGAGAGACAGATGAAAAGACGGGAGTAATAAAGTGCACATCCAGCGCAGATGCTCAGCCATAGATGAATGACGATAAACTCAGGAGAATGATGATGTTTGTGGGAGAACGAGACAAAAAGAGGGATTGCTTTCACTCTCCCACAGATGGAGAAATCTAATGGGTCGTGTTCAAATGGGAACAAGCAAGCAAACATGTGGCTAGCCTTTTCTCCAAGTGGTACTAGTTACTGCAACTTTGTTCTTGGAATAGGTTGTGTGTGTGTGTTGGGTGGGTGGGTGTTTGAGTGTGTGTGATTCCAGTCAAGGACATCAAGTCATTGTTCCCTCAGGTTTTTCGTCTCTTCTAAGGGTTTTTTAAATAAAAAGGAAACTCTGGCACCCATTTTCTTTAGGACACCATTTAATATAATCATGAGTCAGCACTTTTAATCGAAGGTGGAAAATAATTACCCTGTTACCCGGCACAGTACATAAGAACAAACCCATCAGCTTGATTGATTTCTCAAAACAATAATCTGGCACACATGATTTGACTTTTCTTTAGTTTCCCGCTCACAACTTTACCTGCAATTAGTTCCAGTTTAGACATATTAGCTAGCACAAATAGCTAGCCAAGAGTAGCAAAGTTAATCATTTAAAAAAAATACTGTTTAAAAATAAAACTTTTAGCAGTTTAGACATTTCTATAAGCGACACCAGTGACCGAGTCGGACGTTTCTTTCATTTAAGTCTCTCCAACACTTTTAATTTCATTCTATAAGTAAACTGCCTCTTCAAGCGTTCTTTCTTTTACTTTAACTTGTGTGAAGAACTTCAAGCTGCACATCAACTTCAATAACCATATTATTTATTTCAATTATTAATTGTACCTCAAAGCAAATGTGGCATGTTTAAGTGTGTGATTAATAGTTAGCATTAGTCATTTCCTGGTTAACTGATAATTAGCTTTAGTTAGCCAGTTAATTGTTTTGGTTAGTGTTACTTTAGAGTTAGGGATACTGCAGGGCTAGGGTTACTTTAGGGTTATGGACACTTTAGGGTTATATTAGGGATATTTTACGGTTAGGGACATGTTAGGGTTACTTTAGAGTTATATTAGGGACACTTTAGGGTTAGAGCTAGGGTTACTTTAGGGTTAGAGCTAGGGTTACTTTTGGTTAGAGCTAGGGTTACTTTAGGGTTATATTAGGGATACTTTAGGGTTAGGGACACTTTAGGGTTAGAGCTAGGGTTACTTTTGGTTAGAGCTAGGGTTACTTTTGGTTAGAGCTAGGGTTACTTTAGGGTTATATTAGGGATACTTTAGGGTTAGGGACACTTTAGGGTTAGAGCTAGGGTTACTTTAGGGTTAGAGCTAGGGTTACTTTTGGTTAGAGCTAGGGTTACTTTAGGGTTATATTAGGGATACTTTAGGGTTAGGGACACTTTAGGGTTAGAGCTAGGGTTACTTTAGGGTTAGAGCTAGGGTTACTTTTGGTTAGAGCTAGGGTTACTTTAGGGTTATATTAGGGATACTTTAGGGTTAGGGACACTTTAGGGTTAGAGCTAGGGTTACTTTTGGTTAGAGCTAGGGTTACTTTAGGGTTATATTAGGGACACTTTAGGGTTAGAGCTAGGGTTACTTTTGGTTAGAGCTAGGGTTACTTTTAGTTAGAGCTAGGGTTACTTTTGGTTAGAGCTAGGGTTACTTTAGGGTTATATTAGGGATACTTTAGGGTTAGGGACACTTTAGGGTTAGAGCTAGGGTTACTTTAGGGTTAGAGCTAGGGTTACTTTTGGTTAGAGCTAGGGTTACTTTAGGGTTAGAGCTAGGGTTACTTTTGGTTAGAGCTAGGGTTACTTTAGGGTTATATTAGGGATACTTTAGGGTTAGGGACACTTTAGGGTTAGAGCTAGGGTTACTTTAGGGTTAGAGCTAGGGTTACTTTTGGTTAGAGCTAGGGTTACTTTAGGGTTAGAGCTAGGGTTACTTTTGGTTAGAGCTAGGGTTACTTTAGGGTTATATTAGGGATACTTTAGGGTTAGAGCTAGGGTTACTTTAGGGTTAGAGCTAGGGTTACTTTTGGTTAGAGCTAGGGTTACTTTAGGGTTATATTAGGGACACTTTAGGGTTAGAGCTAGGGTTACTTTAGGGTTAGAGCTAGGGTTACTTTTGGTTAGAGCTAGGGTTACTTTAGGGTTATATTAGGGATACTTTAGGGTTAGGGACACTTTAGGGTTAGAGCTAGGGTTACTTTTGGTTAGAGCTAGGGTTACTTTTGGTTAGAGCTAGGGTTACTTTTGGTTAGAGCTAGGGTTACTTTAGGGTTATATTAGGGATACTTTAGGGTTAGGGACACTTTAGGGTTAGAGCTAGGGTTACTTTAGGGTTAGAGCTAGGGTTACTTTTGGTTAGAGCTAGGGTTACTTTAGGGTTAGAGCTAGGGTTACTTTTGGTTAGAGCTAGGGTTACTTTAGGGTTATATTAGGGACACTTTAGGGTTAGAGCTAGGGTTACTTTAGGGTTAGAGCTAGGGTTACTTTTGGTTAGAGCTAGGGTTACTTTAGGGTTATATTAGGGATACTTTAGGGTTAGGGACACTTTAGGGTTAGAGCTAGGGTTACTTTTGGTTAGAGCTAGGGTTACTTTTGGTTAGAGCTAGGGTTACTTTAGGGTTATATTAGGGATACTTTAGGGTTAGGGACACTTTAGGGTTAGAGCTAGGGTTACTTTAGGGTTAGAGCTAGGGTTACTTTTGGTTAGAGCTAGGGTTACTTTAGGGTTATATTAGGGATACTTTAGGGTTAGGGACACTTTAGGGTTAGAGCTAGGGTTACTTTAGGGTTAGAGCTAGGGTTACTTTTGGTTAGAGCTAGGGTTACTTTAGGGTTATATTAGGGATACTTTAGGGTTAGGGACACTTTAGGGTTAGAGCTAGGGTTACTTTAGGGTTAGAGCTAGGGTTACTTTTGGTTAGAGCTAGGGTTACTTTTGGTTAGAGCTAGGGTTACTTTAGGGTTATATTAGGGATACTTTAGGGTTAGGGACACTTTAGGGTTAGAGCTAGGGTTACTTTAGGGTTAGAGCTAGGGTTACTTTTGGTTAGAGCTAGGGTTACTTTAGGGTTATATTAGGGATACTTTAAGGTTAGGGACACTTTAGGGTTAGAGCTAGGGTTACTTTAGGGTTAGAGCTAGGGTTACTTTTGGTTAGAGCTAGGGTTACTTTAGGGTTATATTAGGGATACTTTAGGGTTAGGGACACTTTAGGGTTAGAGCTAGGGTTACTTTAGAGTTAGAGCTAGGGTTACTTTTGGTTAGAGCTAGGGTTACTTTAGGGTTAGTGCTAGAGTCACTTTAGGGTTAGGGCTAGGGTTACGTTAGGTATAGGGACACTTTAGGATTAGGGACACTTTAGGGTTAGGGCTAGGGTTACTTTAGAGTTAGAGCTAGGGTTACTTTTGGTTAGAGCTAGGGTTACTTTAGGGTTAGTGCTAGAGTCACTTTAGGGTTAGGGCTAGGGTTACTTTAGGTATAGGGACACTTTAGGATTAGGGACACTTTAGGGTTAGGGCTAGGGTTACTTTAGGGTTAGAGCTAGGGTTACTTTAGGGTTAGGGACACTTTAGGGTTATATCAAGGATACTTTAGGGTTAGGGACACTTAGCATATCACTATGCTAAGGGTTAGGGCTATAGTGATATGCTAAGTGTAGGGTCACGTTAGGGCTAGGGACACTTTAGGGCTAGAGCTAGGGTTACTTTAGGGTTATATTAAGTATACTTTAGGGCTAGGGACACTTAGCATATCGCTAATAATACAGTTCTGATGTGATTTCAGTATGTGGGTGTATTGTCACATTCTCAGTGATTTCTTTAATAATAGACAATTCTCAATGTGTACAAGAAAAAAAATGATGCATGTTCACTAAGTAATTCTTTTTCATTTCCACACAGTCCTGATATAATCTGTCTGTTAAATTCAAGCATCATATATCTATTTATACATTTGCTTATTGTATTTATATAAATATGAATAATTTAGTTTGATTGGATGTAAAATAAATGTGATGTATGTTAAATGGACGGTAAACACACATGGACTGGATACATATACTGTCTAGGTGTGTGTGTGTGAGAGAGAGAGAGAGAGAGAGACACTGGGTTATGTGTGCATTGTTTAGACTGTATGGATCTTTTTCCCAGGAGGTAATTCATCCATCAAAGACAACAAGACGCAACAATCAAGCTTGTTTAGCTGTAAGACGGAGCCGTGCAACATAGTAAACAACTTTAAACTCCTGCTCGGGACAATGTATGGCTGCACTTTTACACACAAAGCCAGATCAAGTTTCCCGCAGGAAGACTTCCACACCTCTGGAATGTTTCACATCCAACACATGGCCCATCACTGGGAGTCTGTAAAGATCGGGGTTTTATTTCATCACCCAAAATGTTTGATTGGGTGCTTTCCTATTTCCCTTTCCCTTGTCTGTATTCGTCGGCATCGTGTGGAGGTGCCCGAGCACCAGGCTCTCTGAATCTCGGCTGAAACCTGAATGAAGGCCATGAGATTTTCTACATGGTATTCCACATTTTCCTGGTGTAAATATTTCCCTGGATTGAATGACACATACAAAAGCATTTTTATATTTGAAAGCATTTTTCACATTGTTCTTTTGGGATGGTTCGTACTGCTTTTTTGGGACCAGATGTTGTAAAACAGGATAGGATTCTACAAGTATTAAAAGTAAACCTGAGTGGAACCGCATATGTTCCGTAAATGAGACAACCTGGTCCTTCTCAGACAACAAGGCTGATCAATGTTTTAACCTCAATTGCAGTTTACCTTGCAGCTGGTCATTAAAATGACATTGCTAATTATAAAAGTACGACTCGTATAGCTTACTGATCCAAATCTGCCAAAATCTATCCAAATTTACCTATCATATCAATGAGAGCAATCAGCATGGCATTTTACACTCGCTGCTTGCAAGAACTTCCACGGATTACAGTGAACGATGTCAATTGAATTGTAAGATTACATCGGTCACTCCTTTAAGTAAAAAGGAGAAGGGCTTCAAATTGTATGTTTCGAGTTATATCAACCACTTTGAAGGTGTGTAGTCTCAAGCTAACAAGCTAATGTTAGCTAGTTTCATTTGTGACAGTGCATACTCTTATAGTCAATGTTTCGTGTTCTGTTTACTTAACCTTTTTAAAATCTTCTGTTTTTAAAGTTTCACTAATGCTATGTTAATATGATCTGTATGACCCTTTAAAGCTATAAATGTCATATTTTTTCACTTTCTGGAAACTATGAGGTGACAGAAGAGATCAGCGTGAGGGTGACTTGTTTCAGATCTATGAGGAAGACAGAGAAGCCACATAGTTTGAGAGTAGGGAGAGAAAACTAGAGGAATAAAGGATGGATTTATTGTTCATATTTTAAAATAATGTTTATAAAGTTTATAAACTTTTTTAAAAATTAAATTTTTATTAATTTCTACAGTAAGTTTGGAAATGCAGGCATAACAATCTATTCAGTAAATAAGTTTAGCACTTTAAAAGGAAATATAGTTTATGTATTTTTTTTCATTTGGGGCCATCCAATTATTATGTATTTGTTTATCTTTATAGATTACATTAAAGGACTCCAATCCTGTCATACTGTCCCAGTGTAGCTGTTCCTGTGTTGCTGGCACAGTACTGAGCAACCACATTGTTGCACTACTGTACCAGACTGCACATTACTCTCAGCTTGGCATCAGTGCAGTTCCTCCAGTTCTAAGAAGAGCTGGCACAAACCCTGGACAATGGTAAGTTTAAGTGAATTTTTCAGGAATTTTAAGAATAAATTTTATGAAATGATTGCTTTCAAAACTTCATTCCATGAGGCGTGCAAACATTGTTTTAAATTCAACTCATTTCTCTTTAGAAGACCTAAAACAGATTAGTGAGATGTCCAAGACATGCATTGTTGGTGGGCCTCCAGGAACAGGTTTGACAAACATAGGATTATAAATATAGCATTGTTTAGGATTGTTTACTATGTGGACAAAGGGATTGTTCACAAAAAATGGCACTATATTTCCTTCTTTAACACAAAAACATATATTAGGCAGAAAAACATTTTCAGTGTCCATCACCATTAACTTTCACTGCATCTTTGTTTTCTCTGTACAATAAAGATAATGGTGACTGAGCCTGTAAAAATGTGCAACTTATTTTTCAATACTATTTTTCATTTCAGGAGTACCTTGTATAAAGGTGTTACCAGACCTGACCTCTGCAAGTGGCAGAGGTGTATAAGAACTTTGCCAGCACTATAGCCCCTTTAGTCACCACAATGGGGATGTCCAGTGATGATTCATTGGTGGATTCAGCCTTTGGTAAAGTTCAGATAGGGAGTGTTCTGTCATACCAACAGCCAGCAGCAACAACATGCCCCACCACAGCGACCTCTGCCACTACACTCTGCCACTCTGCCACTGGTACAACTTTGACCCATCTGTGTGCTTATTTATGCATAGCAAACATGGACTACTGCACATGAAGTCACTGGCGGTAACTCTGGAAACAGCACTTTCTCAATCCAAGATTGAGCATGCCACCAAAGACCAGAGTGCATCGATGGATTGGCACTCCGTTAGAAAGCCACAAGTAACATCGTCCAGATTTAGAGAGGTTTGCCATGTACTGGGGCAGAGCTCTGCTGAACACTTAGCTGAAAGTATCTACAAAGGAACCGGCCAGACAGCAGACTTAAAGAAGGGCCTTGAACTGGAATCTGCAGCGGTGGAGGTATACTGTCTATTGCGCAGAGTTAAATGGTGTTGTTTACGACCCCACAGAGCACCAGGTTTTTAGCCTTTTGGAAAAAAGTGCCTAAATGTAAAAATTTATGTTGACTGCCTTTACCTGAAGTTGCTGAATGGCACACCAGAGCTAAAACCTCAGCATGCTTATTACTGGTAAGTTCAAGATCAGATGCTGATTTCGCGATTGGACTGGTATGATTTTGTTGTGTACACACAGGATGACATGATGATCCAGTGCATCTACAAAGCCTGCAGAATGTTTAAAACCATTAGAGAGAGGGCTGACCATTTCTTTTTTTATTTCTATGTGCCAAGATCCATAAAAAAAAGAAAAGAAATTAAAGTTGTTTTACAATGTAAGAAAGTTATTTACACATTTTCAGAAACACTGTATAAAAGCTATTTCATTTTTTTTTTTACAGAAATTCTGTATCAGTTATTTATACTTACATATTTACATAAACACTATCAAAGTTATTTATTTACACACACATTATTAAAAATGTTTACAATTAGTCAACATTTTTACATTATCTACAAATAAATTCAAATTAATTCATCCCCTACAGCAAGTGTCATGTCTAGTCTTTAATCCTTTGCCCATGCATTTACCAAGGGGCCATTCTGGTAGTTCACAAAGAGGCAAGAAACTGTGTATAGAAAAGAGGGATGTTGTTGATCTTTCGGCTGCTCCCTACGTGTGTGAGGGGTCGCCACAGCAAACCAACTGGTCCACACAACAACTTGGCACAGGTTTTACGCCGGATGCCATTCCTGAAGCAACCCTCCCATTTTATTCGGGTTAGGGACCAGCACTGCATTCAATGGCTGGGGTTTGGGCACTGGCTGGAAATCTAACCCGAACCTTCCGCATGGTAGGCGAGAAACCTACCACTGAGCCACCAGCACCCGTCTATGGAAAGAGGGATGACTGTATCAAACAGCTTACGTTGTTTCACACTGCAGATGAGACGCTCAACATGGACCCTCAGTCGAGCAATGGATTGAGTATCCTTTACCTCATCAGCCAACATCTGTTCCCTTTTCGACAAGTAAGCAGGTCTGTAGACTTTGCATGGCACACAGTCGTCCACAAGAAAATCTTTGTCAACCATAATAGCCATGTCAGGTTTCAGCAGAGACCCAATCCCAGACTGCTTGAGAAGCTCCTTGTCACTGATGGATCCTGGATACAGAGATGACACAAAGGTGACTGCGCCATGTGGTGCCATGCTAATTAACCCCTTGAAGGTGCAGTGGGATTTATAAGAGGAGAACACTTCACTTTGAAGCAGGAGAGAGGATGGCATTTGGTACCGCAGCTCTGTGCAGTCAATCACCACTTGTGTGTCTGGATAGTCCTGGAACTCCTTTAGCATGTGAGCCTTGACAACTTCAGACATCCAGATGTGCACTGATCCAAAACGGTACAAAGAAAATTTGCCCAGGTTGTTAATAGTTCGACTCACAGTGGACCGATGAATATCAAATCAGTGAGCCAGATCCCTTTATGTCAGACCAACCAAGAGATGGACCATGAAGGGAAAAAAATGCATCTCTGGGCTGCAGACATTGACCTTGTTAAAACTAAATTTTAAAAACTTTTTATGTATATGTGTTTCTACATAGAGAAAGTAGCATTTGTAACATTTAAATTTTGTTTTTTTTCCACATATATATATATATACATATATATATATATATATATATACATACATACATTATATATATATATATATATATATATATATATATATATATATATATATATATTGTATATACACTATATTGCCAAAAGTATTCGCTCACCTGCCTTGACTCGCATATGAACTTAAGTGACATCCCATTTTTAATCCATAGGGTTCAATATGACGTCGGTCCACCCTTTGCAGCTATAACAGCTTCAACTCTTCTGGGAAGGCTGTCCACAAGGTTTAGGAGTGTGTTTATGGGAATTTTTGACCATTCTTCCAGAAGCGCATTTGTGAGGTCACACACTGATGTTGGACGAGAAGGCCTGGCTCTCAGTCTCTGCTCTAATTCATCCCAAAGGTGTTCTATCGGGTTGAGGTCAGGACTCTGTGCAGGCCAGTCAAGTTCATCCACACCAGACTCTGTCATCCATGTCTTTATGGACCTTGCTTTGTGCACTGGTGCACAGTCATGTTGGAAGAGGAAGGGGCCAGCTCCAAACTGTTCCCACAAAGTTGGGAGCATGGAATTGTCCAAAATGTCTTGGTATGCTGAAGCATTCAGAGTTCCTTTCACTGGAACTAAGGGGCCAAGCCCAGCTCCTGAAAAACAACCCCACACCATAATCCCCCCTCCACCAAACTTTACACTTGGCACAATACAGTCAGACAAGTACCGTTCTCCCGGCAACCGCCAAACCCAGACTCGTCCATCAGATTGCCAGATGGAGAAGCGCGATTCGTCACTCCAGAGAACGCGTCTCCACTGCTCTAGAGTCCAGTGGCGGCGTGCTTTACACCACTGCATCCGACGCTTTGCATTGCACTTGGTGATGTATGGCTTGGATGCAGCTGCTCGGCCATGGAAACCCATTCCATGAAGCTCTCTGCGCACTGTTCTTGAGCTAATCTGAAGGCCACATGAAGTTTGGACGTCTGTAGTGACTGACTCTGCAGAAAGTTGGCGACCTCTTCGCACTATGCGCCTCAGCATCCGCTGACCCCGCTCCATCAGTTTACGTGGCCTACCACTTCGTGGCTGAGTTGCTGTCGTTCCCAAACACTTCCACGTTCTTATAATACAGCTGACAGTTGACTGTGGAATATTTAGGAGCGAGGAAATTTCACGACTGGATTTGTTGCACAGGTGGCATCCTATCACAGTTCCACGCTGGAATTCACTGAGCTCCTGAGAGCGACCCATTCTTTCACAAATGTTTGTAAAAACAGTCTGCATGCCTAGGTGCTTGATTTTATACACCTGTGGCCATGGAAGTGATTGGAACACCTGATTCTGATTATTTGGATGGGTGAGCGAATACTTTTGGCAATATAGTGTATATATATATATATATTGTATATATACACTATATTGCCAAAAGTATTCGCTTTGCAGCTTATGTTTGTTTAGCTACTTGAATGACAACGCATCAACCTCTCTCTTGGAAACACTACAAACTATCTGGACCTTAATGCAAGAATGACAGATTTTTGTTTTACATGCATGACTAGACACAAGGTACAAACAAAATATCAAAATGACAGTTACAAAATAAACAAGTTCCAAGACTAAAAAAAAGTGACAAAAGGCAGGCAAATTACAAATAACAAATTACAGAAATGAGAAGTAAACTGAAATAAGTCACCGAAATGACATGCAGCAAAAATAACACACAAACAACAAATAACAAAGTACAATGAAATTACAAATTACAAAAAAACTGACAAATTACAGAAATGACAATTTAAAAAAACTTACAAGTAAATAAGTGACTTATCAAAATGAGAATTAAAATATAAAACCAAGTTACAAAATAAATAAAAAGAAACAAGTGCGTTTTGAAAAAAAAACTGACAAGAAACTACAGAAATTACAAGCAAAAAAATTACAGAAATAAGAATTGAACAGAAATCTCAGATCAAACAAATGATAAGTTACTGCTACGTACACTATATTGCCAAAAGTATTCGCTCACCCATCCAAATAATCAGAATCAGGTGTTCCAATCACTTCCATGGCCACAGGTGTATAAAATCAAGCACCTAGGCACGCAGACTGTTTTTACAAACATTTGTGAAAGAATGGGTCGCTCTCAGGAGCTCAGTGAATTCCAGCGTGGAACTGTGATAGGATGCCACCTGTGCAACAAATCCAGTCGTGAAATTTCCTCGCTCCTAAATATTCCACAGTCAACTGTCAGCTGTATTATAAGAACGTGGAAGTGTTTGGGAACGACAGCAACTCAGCCACGAAGTGGTAGGCCACATAAACTGACGGAGCGGGGTCAGCGGATGCTGAGGCGCATAGTGCGAAGAGGTCGCCAACTTTCTGCAGAGTCAATCGCTACAGACCTCCAAACTTCATGTGGCCTTCAGATTAGCTCAAGAACAGTGCGCAGAGAGCTTCATGGAATGGGTTTCCATGGCCGAGCAGCTGCATCCAAGCCATACATCACCAAGTGCAATGCAAAGCGTCAGATGCAGTGGTGTAAAGCACGCCGCCACTGGACTCTAGAGCAGTGGAGACACGTTCTCTGGAGTGAAGAATCGCGCTTCTCCATCTGGCAATCTGATGGACGAGTCTGGGTTTGGTGGTTGCCAGGAGAACGGTACTTGTCTGACTGCATTGTGCCAAGTGTAAAGTTTGGTGGAGGGGGATTATGGTGTGGGGTTGTTTTTCAGGAGCTGGGCTTGGCCCCTTAGTTCCAGTGAAAGGAACTCTGAATGCTTCAGCATACCAAGACATTTTGGACAATTCCAGGCTCCCAACTTTGTGGGAACAGTTTGGAGCTGGCCCCTTCCTCTTCCAACATGACTGTGCACCAGTGCACAAAGCAAGGTCCATAAAGACATGGATGACAGAGTCTGGTGTGGATGAACTTGACTGGCCTGCACAGAGTCCTGACCCCAACACCTTTGGGATGAATTAGAGCGGAGACTGAGAGCCAGGCCTTCTCGTCCAACATCAGTGTGTGACCTCACAAATGCGCTTCTGGAAGAATGGTCAAAAATTCCCATAAACACACTCCTAAACCTTGTGGACAGCCTTCCCAGAAGAGTTGAAGCTGTTATAGCTGCAAAGGGTGGACCGACGTCATATTGAACCCTATGGATTAAAAATGGGATGTCACTTAAGTTCATATGCGAGTCAAGGCAGGTGAGCGAATACTTTTGGCAATATAGTATATATATATATATATATATATATATATATATATATATATATATATATATATATATATATACATATATATATATATATATATATATTGTATATCTACATGAACATACTGTATTAAGCAAAGACCAGAAAATTTGTTTTTGGTTTATAATACTGCATCTTAATAATGATATATCATTTATAAGTTTGAAATCTTACCTAGTGTAGAACTGTATGTCATCATTTGATGCAGTAAATCTGGCCAAGCAAAATCTCTGATGGACAGACAGTTCTTCCACCTGTTTCCTCAGTTGTTCCACTTCCTTTTGGGGCTCTTCAGTCTGATCTAAAAAAAGATGCTTTAGGTCCATAGTCAAAGGATCTTTGTTCAGTGGAGGGGAAACTTCTCTCCTCTGCCATGAGGTGGATTAGTTGTTCCACTCAAACAAAGTGGGCACTGCATCTTACTTCAGTAGCCGGCGTCCGGAGTCGATGGTTCGATCAAATCATCACTCTTGAAGTGATGACTGCAGACTCTTGTGTCAGGGGTGATTTTATAATCCTCACGTCGGATATACTGAATCCATTTTTTACAGCTTTCCTTTGTCCAAAGAGAAAAGTATGGAAACCAACCACAGAATTAAACCTTGGGAATGTGTCACATAACGGGACACACATAGACATTGCACCTTCATGCCAAAGGCACTTAAAGCTTCTTGAACTCAATAATAAAACGTTATATACATATATAATAGTTATTTGTAATTGCTAGTTAACCAAAAAAATTGGCAGAAAGACCACGCTATTACTACAGCATCTGAGAACGGTAAACCGGAAGCTTGCGTACCACTGAGATTTTAGCGGAAATATGTAGGCAGTGGATCGTGCATAGCGTCTATTTCATAAGATTATTCACGCAATGCAGGCCCACTGCTGCATCCAGTGTGTTTAATTGTAATAAAACTAAAGGCCTGTGATCTGATAGCCAGCTCAGTGGTGTGTGTGTGTGTGTGTGTGTGTGAAACAGGATAAAGCATGAAGCTGGCTGTAAAGTGCTACACACACATTCACTCACTCACTCTCCTGAGGCTTTGTGGATCAGCTGAATGTGTGGCTGCAGGTGTGGAGATTACACAGTATCATCCATTAGAGCTCCCATGAGGGCTTTATCCATTTGATGAAATACAGAGCAGCTCCTGTATTACACGCTTTACAAAGTACAGTTCTACACACACACGGGTAATGCCAGCACATACAGTACACACTGTCTTTCTGTATCCTCCTAATCTTCATCCATCTCTTCATCTTATCGGCTGAACGGAAATCGCAAAACAAAATACAAAAACCACACAGGCTTCTGTTTATATTCCGTCCACTGCCTGGGAAAACAGTGTGTCTTATTATTTGTAATAAACTCATGTTACAGAGAATACATCATTTTTCATCAAAGAATCCGCCTCCGTCTCCTCTGTATTGGGCCGAAAACAAAGCACGCAGCTTGTTTTAATTTCGTCGTCCAAGTAGCGCCAGAGACTCGTCAGTTACCCAATGATTTCATTACAAATGGAGCCGATTTCTATTGTCCTTCTTATTTGGAGGTCTGATTCCTACTCTCGTCATTTTTCGCCAATAGTTAACACATTTCCCAGAAGACGCCTTACTGATTAGCTCCAATATCAATAAACTTGCTTTCATTGTTGTTCCAAATATGTGAGGGGAAAAAAATCTTCAAATCAAACCCGGAATGGAAGATTAGGATACATCATCTGTGGAGATGTTTAATTTTCGTATAGACCAGCGAGGACTTTCCCCTCCTCACCAGCAGAGGCTGCACTTCCCAGAATACTAGCCTGATCTCTGGGATTTGCTTCCTGGTTACTTCCTGGTTTTAGAATATTTAAGCAAATCAGATGTAGTAAACAAACTCCTCACTTTGTTCTTTATATAATCCTTTTATAATTTATAGTATATAATTTAAATTTACATCTATCTATCATGCTGTTATGGTAACAGTCACACAATCGAAAATTGAACAGCATGTGCCTCTTATTACATGTAAACCAGAAAACAGCTCGGAGACATCAAGTGGTATGTGCTGTAGCGAGGGGAAGCTATACTGTTTGACACTCAACAAGTGGATTTTGACGAACGGCTGGTCAACTACATGATCTACCAGACCAAGAAAGATGATAAAGCTGT
Organism: Hemibagrus wyckioides; assembly: GCF_019097595.1. NCBI lineage: Eukaryota > Metazoa > Chordata > Actinopteri > Siluriformes > Bagridae > Hemibagrus > Hemibagrus wyckioides. The sequence continues at coordinate 11,012,102 of NC_080724.1, forward strand.
GAAAAATAATAATGTAGAACGACAGACCTGTATTTTTTCCCTCGCTGATGTGAAAGTGTGAGACAATCTGTTATTTAAAACGGTTGTCTTTGCCTTGGATTTATCCAGTTTTGTTGACGGTGTAAATATGCAAATAAGAAGAAGGCTACATCAGGGTTTAGGATTGTACAGTGTGAAACATCAGATTATGAAGAGCCAGGATTAGCTGTTTACCCCGGGTAAAGTATGAGCAGTGTGAAACCTCAAACTACACAACACAGGATTGTGTATAGATGGAGTTTAGTAGGACCCAGGGGAAATATTTCAAATGACAAACCTTAAAATGTGTCATTTCTCTCTCTCTCTCTCTAGTAGTGTGTGAATCTTCTGAAGATGTGAATTGTTTGGTACATGATTTAAAAGATGATTTTCAAAAGAATATTTCTCATCTGTGTGTTTGAGGTAGTTTTTTCTTGTTCTTTTTTCTGGATATAATTCTACTTTCATGAAAGTAGATATACAGAATTCGCACTTATGTGAATCACGTGCTGCAAAGATGCACCTTGCTCTTTATAGTCATTACAAGACACATGAAGCAAAGTATGATGTAGTTTGACTGAGTGAATTAAGCAATAAAAAAAAAAGAAAAGGTAAGAAAGCGCCGGATCTTTCTGGGTCTCTGATTCAGAGCCGATCGACTTCCTCTGACTTGCCGAAAAGAGTTTCAGTGTTAAACTGAATACAGCTCTTGAAAGGCCTGCTTTTCGTTAAATTCATGCAGTGATTAAAGTAGAAAGTTAAAAAGCACCCAGGTGTAATCTATTTATAATGTGAAATGCTGCAGGGATTTTATTTGGCTTGTGATGACTGGCTTATGAACTCTTTTTTTCTTTTTCTTTTTTTTTTTGAGTGGAAATAAAGATCGTCAGTGGGGTCTGGGGAGTGGAAATCAATCACTTGGCTTGCTTCCTATCACTTTTTTTCATTGCTCAGCATACAAAACATCTAAGTGAATAAATTTAATGAAACGCAATCGTGTAACTTTTTTACCTTCTATCAATTATTGTTTCCTTATAACGAGGGTGGATATATAATGAAGCCACGTGTATTGACAGATTTCCAACATTTTGTTGTTAAATATCAAAATATCACAGAATTCAGATTCTTTCCTTTTTCTCTTGTAAACGTTGGCTCTAAGATACTGGGCTCCATGTAGAAGCGAGCGAGTTTACTGAGACCAAGATGTTTCAGTGTAATTCTAATAAATATGCAATAAGGAAAAGGGCGAAAAAAATTCTTCTTTTCTGAATCTAGTTCGAGCCTGAGCCAAGTGGAAGAGCGGATAATTACGATGAGAGACAACTACACACAGAGAGAGAGAGATCAAGAGGATTATATTGTGATGAACATAATTTAAAGTTAAAGAATCGTTCCCAAAGGCAGCGGCATGAGGGTTTAATTAACGCATCCGACCTGCTCAGCATGAGCGCTTTAAGTAGCTCCGTAAATGTTTCTGGCTTTGGACGTGATCCGCCTTCTGCTTGAACATGTAACCTTCATCTCTCAGGTCCTTTCTGTATATATTTTACAAATGGCTTGTAGATTAAAGCTTGGAAAATCGTGTAAAGCAGTGGTCATGTTAAGACGTCTCTTTATTAAAAAATAATCTGATATAAACAAACGAATGGTGTAGCAACCATGCTAATAAATTTTTATTCCTCATTACATACCTCATTTCCTAATCACAACTAATTTTCACTCAAATTGGACATTTTTCTTGGTTCTTGATTTCTAACACTGATTTTTTGCTGTAGAGCTAATGCAGTTTCACGTTTCTATTGTAACAACCTACAAAGAGACTGTTGAGGTCTCATAGTTGATCTGGTGAAGCTTCCTGTCAGATGTATATCATTTAGGGGCGGAGTCTCCAGTGTCTGGTGTTTTTCCACCACGTTGAAGTCTTCAGGACTTTCTGTAACAGCTGCATTACTTTCTCTTCGTTTCAAGAGAGGGAGAAAAGAGAGTGGCTGCCTCAATTTGATCAATGATTAAACGTAACTAGAAACGGAATTTAAAAAAAGCATGAGAAATATAAAAGGAATAATAAATAATAATAAAGAGGAATAAAGCACTAACACTTGCACAGCTTCATCACTCCACTCTTTCATAGAGTATTTTTTCATAATCTTTACTTATCTGGTCAAATTGGAGAGCTAAAGTGATGAAATGCTCCATGTTAACAGGACCTAAAGCTAGAGAAAAATCTCTAGTCTTTAATTTCACCCTGAGAATGAACTCAACAGGTTGGAGTTGTTCCCGTCCTCGTGACACAATCGTGGCTTTAGCCGCTTCCCCTGAGGAAATGTAGAAAATTTCCAAATGGGACCAAGGACCAAAAAAAGTCCTTTCTTATTAAATCATGTCTTGAAAACGATTTCATGTCCAGCTGTATCATGTATCATGTTAAATTCCAATTGAAAACGTCTGATACGCTGTGGAAGTGTTGATTATATTTTATTAGTGAGGGAAACAAACCCCTTGAAAGCATGAACGTGTTTTACTTCAATCTGTACAAATGGTGAGTGTCAGCAATCAAAAGTCTGTTTCTTCTGCCGATGGTGACTTCAAGCTTTTCACGACTCTGAATACATCGAGTGTGTACAAGTCACCAGCTCATTTATACTACAATCAGGGTTTATTTACAGAAATACACACTGACCTTGTCCTGGATTATTATTTTCATTCTTTTTTTTTTTACCACCCAAATGATTCTTCACCTCCAGCCAGGAAGTTTCCCGTCAGACCAACGGGACTTTGCTTTAAGGCTGATTTCATTTGGCTCACGTTTAACGCCTTGCGTCTCCCATAAAGCTCCACACGCCAGAACCACGACAGCGAATTTATCATTTTATCGACGGTGTAGTGACAGGTTTGAATGATGAAATCCAGTTCATGCGTAAGGACGGAGGGTTACTGACACGGTTTTTGGCGAAGGTGCTGCTTAGCGACAGGTGGTGGAGATCATTTATAAAGAGGTCTGGCAGGTTGGACGTTTGGAAAAACGGCCCTGTTTTTCATATTTGATGTTTTAGGTACATCTGTGTGAACAAAATAACCTGGATGACTGCATAAAAAACCTTTTACATGTACTCTGGGTACGCACAAGTCTGTCAGTAATTAGATTTCTGTCTATTTTTATTTTATTACATGCAGCAACCTCAAAAAAACTGTCAGGATTATTTCTTGAAATTGATTCTTTATTAATTAATAAGACTTTCATTTGAAAAAGTATTCTAGAATAATCTAGTAATGTAACGACTGAGCCTGCAGTTATTAGAAATTGATGCAACATGTACGCAAACGTGACGAAGTGATTTGGTTACGTGACTCGAGGCTCAATTACAGCTGCTTCTTGACTACGCATTCTCCTAAACAAATGATCTCCTGAGGTCATTTGGAGCATCTCTTGGGCAGAAATTATTGCAACATGTCTCCATGATGTAATACCAACATTAATATCGGGGGCAGTATAGCAACAGTCTTCCAGAAATCAGTCTTTTCAGGATTACACAATTTTGTGATCACAGAAATGAACTCAAAATCAATCAAATTCCGTGATATTCAGAGATTTTTTAAAATGGCTGCTGATTTTGTGTAGATTTGACCTATAGAAAGTCAATAAATATATTTTTTTCACTGAGTTTAGAAGAAGAACCCCGGGCTTGCAATTTCACCAATTCAATCATTTTTCTTAAAAAAAATAATAATAATATTCGTTAAAAATAAGTCAACCTTTTAAATTTGCAGCAATCCTCCATCTGTAAAATCCCAGAGGAACTGATTTTATCCCACAGTGCTATGAATTCATCACCCTGATTTTTCAGACAGTGTTGAAAGGGTGTCAGGTGTAAATCAGCTTGTTAAACATAACCTGAAACATTTAAATATAACTGTGACTGGATAGAAAGCATCATCAAGTGGTTAAAGATAAATAAAACACCTCAGGACATGAGTTTATTGGAAAATCAAGTTTATGGATGCCGGTGACCTTACAACACCTGGGAGTTGATTATTTTCCTGTAGAAGTTTGTGTTTCTGTACAGACTGTGAACCCATTTCATCTTTGACCCACATGTCCACACACATACATGCGATTGTTCCATTGACCTGCTGGTGAGAGATGAAGAATGTTGGACAGGTGATCAGACAAGCACTGTAAGCTTCCCGCTGGGTTGTGAACTTGGCTCGGCCTCGTCCTGGGTCAGCACCGGGTCACATCTTAAATCTGTGAGAGCACTAGACTCCTGACCTCCATCAAACAACCGATCCTGTCTTCTCCCTCACTCATCTTTCAGAAACACAGTGGCTCTATCACTCTCGGATTGACCCCTTAACTGTGCTTACACACACACGCACACACACACACACACAGGGATATTTTCTCAGCCTGCCCTGTCTCTCTCTTGCGTCTGGGATCTGTCTGTATCGGCCCATAAAGTTGTGTTCACACTTACATTAAAGTCGATTTAGGCAATGCTCTGATCTGCTACACACACAAACACACACACACACACACACACCAAAAATACAAAGAAATACAGCATTTCTGAAACTTTTGTAAATTTTACTTCACACAAAACTTTATTACAAAATAAATCCCAATAGATAAAATCTAAAAAATCGACAATATATGAAATCTAAACTTTAATATTCATCTAACATACTGCCTCTGTTTATACTGCAGCTGTGTTGTATTCTCAAATTCCAATTATTTGTCACGTACACCACCATTCTTGAATCTGATTGGTCAGAAAATGGGTGTTTTTTTGTTTGTTTTAAACAGCAGCTCTGGCTGCAGGGTTTAATATAATGATCTAATAAATGATTATCTAATAAATAAATGATCATTTCTATTAAAACAACTTACAAAACAGTTTGTATCATGGCTGCTACATATACAGTAAATGCATACATTTCTTAAAATTGCCTGCACTTTGTAGCCATCTGTTGTGCTAGCATGTATCGGGTTGTGTTCATATGAATTCAAATACCTTAAATTAAATGAACTGATATTTGATTCATCATGAAAGATGAGTTAAGATATCTTATGACTTTGGAATAAAAACATCTGCTGAATGAAAGTAGCAAACAGCTTGCTATCTTAGCGACGAGTCAGCAGTTGACTTCACATAAGTACGGCATTAAGCGTCGTGTTGCAGATTATTATATTTTTGTAACAATTATTCATGTCATCATGGGTGTCGTTTACACCGAAATATAAAAAAATAATATAATAATAATAATAAATATTATTTGTGTCTTCTGTATGAGATGTTAGAAGGAAAAAGCAAAGCAAGTGCGATCCTGCAGCCTGCTTAAATTGGCTATTATAATGACAGCTGGGATAAAGCCTCACTTTACAACCACATACACCACAATATTATGATGAAATTGTTTTTAAAAAAGACTTCCAGATCATCCATCATTATGAAACTGGTGTGGATTTAAAAGAAAGTTGGTTAAAATGGAAGCAAATGGAATCTTTTCCATGAGAGATGGACTCTCACAACTGTTTCACTGCATCTTATTCAATTCAATTTTATTTGTAGAGTGCTTTTAAAAATGGCCATTTTCTCAAAGCAGCTTTACTGAACAGAAGAAATATAGTACAAAAAATTCAAGATTAATATTAGACTTGTATTTAAATTTATTTGTATTTTTATTATATATAAATCTGAACTCTAGCCAGACATGAGTTCTTGAATTCTTGACAGGAGCTTTATATTTGACACTTGTACAGTACACACACACACACACACACACACACTCATAACAGGAAGAGGCCAGTGTTCTTTTATTTATCATATCCTCATCTGTTCTTACACATTTCACCTCCATCTCACTTCCTCCATTAGCCCATGTTGACCCCTGACCCCTGCTCTGCACAAACGTATGACGGATACAGCAGATGTTCGGGATCGCCCGTGGTGATCAAAAAAAGCCCCACTGGAAGCAGGTACCCTGCACTCTGGGGAAGGAATATAAAACATTTTCAGCACTGTGAGCGATATTTAGTGTCTAATCTATATCCATAAACTCCACCCTGTGAGGTTGTGTGTTTTTCTTTTTTTTTCAGATTTCTGTGTAACACCTGAACATTTTGCCCAGCTGAAGGGCAAAAGGTGATGGGTCTGGGTTTAGTTAGTGAGGAATGTATGAGAAATGGAAAATGGTTTGAATGACAGAAAAATATATTATACTGGAATGTTTCCGATACTGGTTTTACTGAAAAAGAAAAAGAAATTATATTCATGAAAAATTCAGCTCCTTAGCACAATAGAAAAAAAAGTGTATAAAATAAAAATAAAATAAAATTAATTTTAAAAAATCACACTATACCAATAACACCCAGCTCAAATGATCAAATATATTTTGATGGAGTTAAATATACATACTTGTTAATTTTACACTTTTTATTATTTGTATTATTTTTACATTGATTAATTAATTTATTTACAGTGCTGTAATCAATGTGAATATGATCTGAAGCCCAGGTTTATGTTTAATGTGTAAATATGTGTGGATATTTACACATTTATATATAAACCTGGACTTCAGATCATATTCACATTTTCATGAACAGCAAATTTTTTTGTGTAAACGCTCGTATGAAGAAATCTGTTCATGTCCAGCTTGTTAAATTAGGGCCATTGTGTGTATGTCCAGAGAAATCGGGTAACTTCAAATTCTGCCCCCCATGCTCTTTTCATTCAAATCCAATTATAACATTTTTAACATGAACAAATGTTAGCTCCACCCATAATAAGCCACACCCCCACCATCTAATAAGAGAACATCTGCATTTCAGTCAAAAACTCCTAAACTACTTCTTTCTTCTTCACTTTTCTGTCCTGCTCTGACATGCCCCCTACTGGTCAGAATGTCTCTCCATGAATGTTTTTTCTTTCTTTCTTTCTTTCTTTTAATCTGAGAAATGAGAATCAGCCTGCAACACACTGTTATCCCATATGTTACACGTGTAACCCATGTACTGAACCCTGAACATCTGTAATCCCGGATCTGTCGCTCCTTATGTTGAAGCTAATCAAGGCAACATGATATCAGCTATAAATTCCCACATGTGCACCCACTTCCACACGCTTCCACACGGCCACCAGGCATCGCTCGGCTGTCTCCTCGAACCGACCGCCGCTTGGGTTCTCACAGATTTAAGCCTCCTTTATGTGTTAATATAATTTTAATAAGGCTTCATAAGAATCAAAGCTCTGTCGTAAAGTGCATACGCAAACACGAAGAGCTTTTATTAACTCTTTAAATATGTATGCTCTCGATATTACATCACTGATGGGACTTCAGAGTAGAGCAATAAAGGAGAATTGTTATCTCCATAGGGGGCCAAGCACTGGGAATGCTCTTCATACAAAATAAATCACACACACGCACACACACCGTATCACATGGACTTATATCGACTATATTGCAATTTTTTTTTCCATAAGCAATAAAACAAACCACAATATTAACATACAGATAAATCTCTCCCCCTCTCCCTCCATCTCTCTTTCTTCCTTAGTTGCTTTATGGCTTCGTCTGCTAGAAATACAGCACAAAGAGTGTGTGTTCTTTCCTCCTTGCTCCTTTTCTCCCCCTTTTTGGTGTTTTTCAGTCGAACCGTGGGCCCCTGCTGTGCCCCTCCACCCCTCAGTGTTCAGTTTACTTTAGTGCACTACCAATTCAATTAGCACTGCATGCATTATAGAGCAACCTAGGAAGACACTGAGGAACCACACACACAGACACACACACGTTTAAACCGTTCTAACATCTTTAAATACATATGTAAGGAATAAAAAACTTCAGGATGTGCTGTTATGGGAATATAATCAGCGATGGTGCTGTCAGTTGATCACTACAGTTTCCTAATTGTGGTGTGTGTGTGTTTGTGTGTGTGTGTGTGTGTGTGTGTGTGTGTGTGGTGGGTTTTTTTTTCCTTTTTTTAATCCATCCATTTGTTTCTGTAGTGCTGATCCTATGCAGGGTCACTGGGAACCTGGAGTCTATCCCAGGAAATTCAGGGCACAAGGTGGGGGACAGACTGGAGCCATCACAGGGCATAATCTCTCTTTCTCTCTTTCTCTCTCTCTCTCTCTCTCTCTCTCTCTCTCTCACACACACACACACACACAATTTAGAAATCCCAATCAGCCTACAACACATGAGGAAACCAGAGAACCTGGAGGAAAACACCGAAGCACAGAGGAGAACATAAGCTCTATGTGCACAGGGAAGAGATGGGACTCGAACCCTCAGCCCTGGAGGTGTGAGGCAAATGTGCAAACCGCCATTTCTATCCATTTAAAGTTACATTTAATTCATTTATCACTTTGTGTCCAAAATCCTGAAGACTTTCCTGAGAAGGAAAACCTTACATACTTTTAGAAACCACTGACACTGGAGACTCCTTCCATAAACATTACGTCAGCTTCCTCTTTCAGAAAACATCACCATGTTAATGCTGTTCTTTGTTAAATAACTCCATGATGTTTAAAGTTTCGGACCGTGTTACGTGAACATCAGTGATCAATGTGTTGCTATAGAAACATGATTTGTAAGAGCTGCTGTGATCAGAGCAGCTGTGTGCAGCCAATCAGAATCGAGAACTCTACATCGCTCTGGTGGAACAGAATCGAATTGAATTCTATTTCTTAATGTGGTACAGTTTGAACTTCAGCCTGCAGTTTGCAAAAACATTTACGTTTCTATTTAAAATGGAATAAATGTATTGAACCCACATGGAGCAAAGCACACAGCTCACATCGGCTTTCACCTCCATTACCATCGGCATTACCGTGAAACACGTCTGAAAGCCTGAGATTAGCGCGGCATGTGGTGGAAACTCAGCCCGGCGTGGGTGCGAGGTGAGCTCGCCTTTCCGAAAGAAGCCACTTCAGATCAGATAGGATAGCAAAGCCCGTGCCCGTGCATCAGGAATTTCTTTAAAAAGAAGCAGTATGCTCTTGATCCAGTCGAAAAGCGTTGCATAACTTTACTTTTTTAACAAAAAATGTTTACTTTGAATTCACGTTGGTGGAAAAAAGTGGAATGAGGTTGCAGTATCGATGTCTGAGAGCTGGAGAGGACGACGTGAAGCAGGGAGTAGAGGAGCGATGGAAATGAGAGTCTAGGGTTAGAGTCTGTCTCTCGTAACGGGACTGAATTAAATCATAATGGATGAGAATTATGCGAAGAGTTGATGGAGTAGGAGTGTGTGTGTGTGGAAAAAGAAGCAGGAAAGATCAGTAAAAAGTTCGGATAAGTTCAGCACACACACACACACACTATCAGCATGCATCTATAATATTCCACATCACGAAAGGATAGTTTCCCATCAAAAGACCACACTGGGACTCATTCGCCCACCAACACACACACACAAGCCCTTCACATGCAGCCCACCTCTGAACTGATGGAAAGCTGCTCACAGCTCTCAACTCTCAGCAGAGTTGTGAAAAATGATATTCGAGTTCATAGCTTTATTTCAGCACTCACACGCCAAAGTAAAGAGCGCGAGTGTTTGGATTTGAGGAGCAGAATCCAGGAAACGACGGCCACTTTGACTCTATAATAGGTTGGACTGCTTGACGTTGCTTTGAAGCCAGCAGAGATCGAGAGCTCTGCTTCGCTGGAGACTTAATCGCCGTCGTGTCAGGCGTGACATGAGTGTCAGGACGGGTAATCTCATATGCGCATACACACGGACACACACGGAGACATATAGAAACACTTATCCATGTGGATAGACGTGAGAATTTTTTTTTTTATTCTCCCTTTGAGACTATGGGTTTCAGACTGATCGGAAGTCAGAGATGCTTTTGTGTAAAAGTCAATCGCGTACAGGAAAAGAAGGAGGGATGCATAGAGCTGCTGACATCTGTGTGTGTGTGTGTGTGGAGCGGTTTATCATTCATTTACACACAGGCCACAGGCATGCATGGAGACAGCAGTCAGCAGTTTGTAGCCTAAGGCCTTCCTTTTCACACAGGGGCTTCCCAAACAATCAAAACCCATCTTTTATTTTTATGATGAGTGAATGAGAGATTTCTCCACACTCTTAAAGTGTGTGTGTGTTATAACTTGAACACAACCTTTGAAATGCCTCCTCACAACTCCAGGGTCACCACTTCGATCCTGAGCTCGGGTTTCTGTCTGTGTAGAGTTTCACACGTATTTTACTGTGGTTTTCTTCGGGTTCTCTGGTTTCCTTTTACCTCACAAACCTTCCAGTGGGTGAACTGGCTGCTTTAAATACCTCAGGGGTGTGAGTGTGTGTATTGCCCTGTTAGACCCAAGAACACCTTAATAACTCTCCACACCAGAAGATGGCAGTAGTCTGGATTTTTTAAAAGATCTTCAAATACATAAAACGTGTCCGGGGCATGAAGTTCTGTGAAATAATCTGGATCTGTGAAACAATGTCTATCATTCAGTTTTATCCTCCTCACCTGTTTTGTCTCTCCGTTGTATTTAATAGATTAAAAGTTTAGTTCAGCTTTTCATGTTAATTTTGCAGAGAGGGTAAAAAGGTTGGGAAAAATTATAGAAGAGACTGGGGACTTCCATAAATGCTAAATAGGCGAAAGTAAAGTTGTTACATCATAATACTGCATTTAACTACTGACATTTGATTGGCTGTGATATAAAGTTCCCACTGGGGCATTTTTACACTTTCAGTTCCAGGTGTATTTTAGTGATATTTTTGTGAGGAACCACCAAATCAATCAATACAACAGAAAACATCTATGGAAAAGGTTTTATGTGTGTGTGTGTGTGTTGGACTGGAAAACATTTTGTGAATGGAGTCATGTAGTCGTACAGTCATAAATGAAAACACACACATTGTAATTTATAGTGCCCCTGTGTTCTGTGATATGTACATCTCAGGTGTTGGGTCAAGGCTAAGTACGTTCGTGCAGGAATTTGTGGAATTGAGTGCATCACCCCTGTAATCCCATGAATCATGGAGAGCTTGTGCGGTCAGAGCAGGGTCAAACCCAATGGCTTGCCAGAAAGATACATTTTATGTGCCTGTTTTGGGGGTACCTGAGGAGTCCATTAAAACTACAGCTCATGAGTTAAAGCCAGAGAACTTACCACATTCTTTGGGAAATGTTACACCACATTACCAAGTTGGCTTGATGTGCTACACCATGTGGATCCTTTAAATGTTCTCTGCCTGACCCTCTGCTGGGTCAGTTTGCTGGCTAGACGTCTAGTTCTGGTGTCCTGTGCGGTCTGTTACATGATACTAGGTCAAAAACTGGGCCTGGATCTCAGATTTGTGTAGTACGTTTATTTATCGTTTCGTTGGGTATACTATATTTTTTTGTTGCTAGCCCCTGATTTCTGCAGGGTATTTACTTATTGCTGCTTACATCATCTTACAAGAATGAACAGAAATTTCATCCTCACTCAAAACAGCTAGTGCACCAACCAAATTTGAATCCAATTAAAACCTTGGACCATCCCAAAGTAAACAGTTCATCTTCGTTCAGATATTATCTGTGACTGTTGCTGCATCTCTGAGCAGGATCCTGAGTGTACTTCTGCTAAATTAACTCCAAGATCATCTGCTTTTACGCAGTGTTTAGTCTGGCCTCTGAGAGCTCACCCACTGTGCCTGCTGTCTCGCTCTCACTCTCACTTTGAGTAAAAGTGGTGTTTGAAAGTAAAGCCACAGGCTATCCATCAGCGTGAATGAGGGACACGTCCGTAATTGTGGTGGGAAAGTAACCGCCTGCTAAAATGGGCTTCCTTGGAACAAAAAGGAACTGGGATGGTCGAGACGGTCCAAAGCTCTCTTCGAGATCTCCACGAGAGGTTTATCAGAATTTCTAAAACCCTCCATGTTTATAGCTATATAAAACCTTTGAGTGTTTTCTTTTAAGCACTTCTCCATAGCTGCTGGCATTTCCACCACCCCAACAACTCCTCTCTGTTAGTGAACTCAGGGTAGTTATGCTAGTAAACGGCATCTTGTGGTCATTCCTTCATTCATCTTCAGTAAGCACTTTATCCCAGTCAGGGTCATGATGGATCTGGAGTCTTTCTGGGGAACATTGAGCTTTGATTCGATTTAAGACCTTGGAAGCCATGGAATCTTTAACCAGCCCCCAATAAACATCATCCACAGACTCTTTAGTTCCAACCGCAATCCTGTTCCAAATTTGGTGTAAAAACCATGACCCTGGTACGTCTGCAAGTGAGAGTGAATGTCACTAAACCTTATGAAGAACACTAAGCATCTTGATTCTTGATCATGACATCCGTTGTTGGATGAAATGCAGCACGTACAAAGGACATGGTTATTACTAAAACTTTTAGTCTTGTATTTTTTACACCATCAGATACATTTAAAGCTCTCAGGGAGTTATAAGCATGAGAGGACATGCAGAGTGCTAAAAGGCTGGAATCTTCCAGCATAAATAACATATTGCCGTGGTGCATTGAGCTAATGAGACGGAGTCACCCCGTGTTGTTCAGATGTTACTAATCCCTACCAATCCATAGTCTTGTGCTGACCATTCTGGAACTGAGGAACCCCTGTATGTAAGGCCACATGCAGTGCTGGGAATGGGGCATGCATGGTGTGTTTGAAATTCCTGTGGTGGTATAAGAACTTGCGTATCTTATATACAGAGAGAGCAACAGGCTGCTTGGTGCTGAAACTGAGGTTGCGACCCCGGCTTGTGGTTCACTACATGACCTTCCCTTAAAAACTTCCTGCCATTTAAAAAGTAACCCACAGTTCATCTTCAGATGCAGCATCACATTAAATCTCCCACTCTCGCCAGGACTCTGAGCTGTATTTCCCTGACGTCTGACATTTTGGACATGGCTACCCACTGAATCTGAATCTCCATTCATCTCTTTTTGTGGTCAGGCTTAAAAACAGGTCGAATCTCAGAATATAAAATAAATACTACATGTCCTGCCTTCCACTCTCCACTCAACTCAACTCAACTTTTTCTTGTCTCCCCCCCCGCTTCATCTGAAGAATATAAATCCATCAGAGAAGTATTCGAGAACCCAGCGTGGGTTTTACAGCTGCTACATTTTCTTGTGGGCTCCCCCCAATTTTAACCTCAGCACCACTTCCTGTTTTGGAGGCCCTCCAGAACCCCCTTTTTTACTGAGGCTTGGGAATCTCAAACTCAAAAGTGTTTACAAAACCAATCACAATGTGTTATGATCAAAAAGGTAAAGAAAGCCCCTTTTAGGGGAAATTAAGTGGCTTGGGTGAAGTTAACACATGGTTGCAAGCAAGGAACTATCAGGATCCACCTGGTAGAACTTGATTTTATGCAATGGAAAGCAATGAGGTTGACATGCTTCTAGTAGGAAATGGTAGAAATGCTACCCTGTCTCAGTCCTAACCCTTTTTTGCTAGGCATTCTGGTAGATGATAACTACACCAGACCAACACACATGGAAATCCCACTGGTCTAAACATTTTTAGTGCATCAAACATATGGACAAGACAGGCACACAGATTTTACCATACTATACTTTCATCATCAGCTAGCTTCTGAGAGATCACCCTTGGTGCTTTGGGTTTGATGTGAAGTGATTTTTTAAGAAATGTGGTTGCTCTAAGAACATCAGCAAGCTGGCAACTTAGATGAACAGTTTTACCAAGGTAAAGGTCCTACAACTATGTAGTTGCTATTTAAGAAATTAGAAGTGCTTGGAAATCAGAGACCACCAGCCATATTCCCAATGAGATCCCAAAGGAAATCCACATGGAAAATAGGAGAACAAACTCCATAAAGACAGTAACCTGGAGCTTCCATTGGACCACCTTTGCATTAGGGTTTTTCACCACTTTAATTGTTGCTCAGTTTTTCTGTTTAGCTTGTGTGTACATGGTTAGGAAAATATTGGTTAGTTGAATTTGACAAGTTTCTAAATAGAAACAAAAAATACTAAAAAAGTACAAACTTTTGGTCTTCAGTCAACTATTGTGGCTCGTTTTGGCAGGAATAAAAGCTGAAGCTCCACCAGAACCACTATTACGTTCTTCTAAGGTCATTTACACACTTGGTGTATGTTTGAAGTATGAAAGCTGCCTGTGAGCTTCACAGAATGGATCTCTGGTCCTTATGGGGACAGTTTGGGGCTTGTTTCTACTAAACCATGAAAGTCTTCTGTGTTTTGTGTGGAAGCTATCTGCTGTATATAGTGTAAAATGATCGGTTCTGCTTACCACATTGTTCCTGTTTCAAGTACGGTGGTGAAAGAGATTATGGTTCTGGTCAGTGAAAAAGATGGACCTCCTTATTGATTATATACCAAATAAGAATTTCAGAGGAATGGTTCTGTAATGGAATCAGTTTGTGGTGCTAGCACACGCGTCTCACGCCAGGCTAGATCTCCATTTCCTGACATGCTCCATGACGCGCCTTTCATCCAAAAAGCACCATTAATAGAAATAATATCCAGATGAAATTGGTGGCTACCTGCATGCACAAACGTGACGTTCTGGAATTGTTTTATCAACCTGGAAGGAAAAGAAAACATGTATTATTATTTCAAAATGATCCTTAGGTGTGAACTCAAGTGTGAAAAAACCCAAAAAGCAGTTGTAGCTTAAAAAGCCCAGTGCATTTTGGCTAGCACTTCTGCCAGCACTTCTGCAGCTCCAGGTGAAAAAAACATGCAATTAAACAAAAAATATTAGAAATGAACGTGTTTGGCTTTCGTTACTTTGGTCATCTAAGATTTTATTGCTTTTTTCTTCTGTGGGAGGTTAGAATTACCTCAGGCTCTGTTTTCCCTTCTCGTTTTTTTCTCTCTCTATAGCACTTTGGCTGCCCTACAAAACCGGAGCCCTGTTCATTAATTAGTTCCGCTGTTGAGACACGTGCCAACTTCCTTTCCTTTCCTGTAAATTGCTTTCGTTCTCTCTCGCTCTGCTTTCCTCCCCATTGCTAGCACCGAAACCCCGCCAGCTCTGATCTTCATGGTGTGCTTGCTCGTGGCAGGGAGGAGAAATGCCCAGGGGGATGAGCTGAGGGACAGAGAGGGATGCAGAGGGAACGGGAGCGTGGTGTTAATCCCGCAGGGGAAGAAGACGGCGACCCAAGCCAAGTCCTTTAGGAATGAGCGCTCTTGCTGTTAATGTTCTCATCATCATCATCCGTCCTTCTGTGTCTGGAGATTCATCACACGCTGTGAAACCTACATCACAGGAGAACATCATCTCCAGCCATCATTCTGAGAGGTCTTCAGATATCTGTAACAGCAGCGTGCATTACATCACTGAAACAAAAATACAGAATGTTATGAGTCAAGTGATGTGGTGTGTGTGCAACTGCAGGATTTCTATCAGGTTTAATCGCGTGCCATAATCATATAGCTAATTAGAAAAAGACATGGCTTATTTTATGGTTATGACATCATCATTTTTGCTTTTTTCATGCTCAGGATTGAATTTGTCTCACGCTAGGCTTCAAAGTAACTCAAGACTAAAGTGGTGGTGGTTGTTGTATCTTAATATTGGGGAATGGGGTAGCTTAGTGGTTAACGTGTTGGACTACTAAGCAGAAGGTTGTGCGTTCAATTCCCTGGTCCACGATGGTGCCACTGCTGGGCCCCTGGGCAAGGCCCTTAATGCTCAGTTATCAGATAAAAAAAATTTAAGTTGCTTTTGATAAGGGTGTCTGCTAAGTGCTGTAAATGTAAATAGTGTGTGTATGCATTTGAAAATAAATGTAAAAAATATGTCAAAATGATTAAAACGTGTGCAACCTTGTAACAAATTAAATGGGAAAATGAACAAATCACACAAAGATAAATGAATCCTGTCGCAAATAATTTAATCGTGGAGAAAGTTTAAGAAAAATAGAAATGTGTGTGAAAATGAATGAATCATAAAGAAATCACTTTCAAAATTAAAAAACAGTATTTTATTATTCGGGATTTGTTTGTAATTTGTGTCGGAGAAGAATGTGTGATATATTAAAAAATCAAACCTGATAATTCACATGAAAGTGTTTATGTACTTGTTCCTAGTTGTTTCCTAGCTAGCAGTCAGTGGAGGAAGAAGGACAAACATGCTCCAAGCCATTTCTACACTTTTCTGAGCATTAAAAACATGAAATAATTAAAATATTCTGCCTAATTAGTTGTAATGATTTAACTTTAAAGATGCAGTTCTTGCAGATAATCACTGAGAGGTTTGTGTTGGTAGGAAACTTTGCGAGCTAGGGTCAGTACGTCTTTAATGCTTCTGAAATCTGCCTGAGTTTGTGGGATTTTGATGATCTGAGAGCGGGAGGCGGGGGATTATGGGATCAAAAGGCAACCGTTCTAATCCTCCCTGTTATTAGCCATGATAGCGCTATAAATGACAACACATGGGAAGTTTCTCAGCTCTCCAAGCGTCGTAGCGAGCGACTCTGAGGTTGTGCTGTGTGTGTGTGTGTGTGCATATGCAGGGATTAGACTAACATGCGCTCTGCTATCAAGTCTTTTTTCTTCTTCTCTTCCTTCTTGATGAAACGAGGGAAGGGAGATCATAGCACTTGGAGATGAAGCGCTAATCCTGGAGTATTCGCATCATCTTCATTTTTCTCTCTCTGTCTCTCTTCTTGCTTTAAAATGGTGCAAGCAAGGCAAATGATCCTGCGCTGTAATTATCAGCAGAAGAGCAGGGAGCTAATTGGACGAGATGTGGCGTGAGCTAACGCCAACGCCTGAGGGACGTACGCTAGTATCCCACTTCCTGTTGACCCACTAAAATGCACTCTCAGAGAGAGAGAGAGAGAGAAGAGGAACATAGTGGAGGAAATTTTTCTTTCTTTGGTTAAACTATTTTCTTTTTGGTTAACATTTTCCTACATTATACATAATGCCATTCTACCTGCTGATACTGGGGTTTCACCTTTGCTAAATTTTTGTTTAAAGAGAGCAATGCAGTGGCGCTTTAGTCCTTTTTTTTTCCTGTCTAATCTCACCTTAGCTGAATCCGCTTTAATTTGGTCTAACTGGGTCATAGAGCTGCATTGCTTTCTGGGATATGGAATTTTGCAATGTTGTAAACTGGTGAGGGGAGAAAAAAGTTTAAAAAATAGTTGTTTGTTTTTTGTTTTTAGGAGTCACACTGAAAACAACGTCCCCCTGTGGAATCGCAGAAGCACACAGAGCAGCTAAATCCCTGAAACGAAACAAAATGGAACATAAATACAGCACCAAGGCGACGCATTAGCATCCGGATCACTAAACACATCATAAATATTTCACTCTGATAATATTTAATGCATTTCAGGGTGGAGTTTTTCTTTAATGTCTAATGGGCCTCATCACTCACACTTCCTCCATCCTTTCCTTTCGGAAACTTGCACGGAATATTCCGCTCCTTGCTATAGGATTCTGGGAAAAAAAATTCAGTTTCCTCCTTTCGAAAGTGTGGTGTGGCGTGGAGACGAGAGGAAAGGCCACATTCCTCCGGAGCACCGGAGTGTGCGAAACCAGGGGAAGGAGCCATGCAAGGACGACACAGCTAATCCTCTGAGTATTACAGACACACACACATACAGACAAACCCCGGGTCACCACCACTTCCCTCTCTGACCGCACAGATCCCACACTTTAATCCCGTCCTGAGATCAGCACAGCTTTTCTGTAATAGCTAACCCAAGTCATGCTAGCTAATGCTAAGAATTAAATAACAGGTTTTGAACAAACTCCTTGCCAGTATGCTAACTGGTCTTTAGTAAATGTAATGAATTATATGAAATATACTGTGGGAAATTAAGCTGAGGAAAAATTAGCAGGAAAATTAGCATGTGAGGAAACCCTAATCTGCTCCCTGCCAATTAGCTTTTTTTTCTCATTTTCTGATTAGCTGGTTCTACCAAATAGTGTTTTGGGGTTGTTTTTTGCAATCAAATCATTAGAAAAGGGCGAGAATCAAACCAGAACAGCTCTTTTGACTTGATTTAGCTGAAGCAGTCACACAATCTGGACTTGATTATAGGATTGAAAGAATCTCTCATGCTTTATTTGAAGTGTAATACATTTTAACTAGAGCCATGTCTTAAATATTTGAACATGCCTCATGTCTGCTCCAACAAAACAAATCCATGTAAGTTGAGATTCTTTGCTCAACACGGGGCATAATTCAGACTAGGACAATTTTCAGGATTCAGCACAGAGAGCTACTGATTAGAGTCCTGGAGGGTTCGTTTAAAATAACCGGAGGTGTTGTTTACGTTCTGAGATGATGAACGCACACGCTTTTCCAGACGGACCCTAAATTTATTAGGAAGACTGCATGTGCTTCTTGTCCAGCTTCCATGATAAAATGGTGGCTGCTGTTTGTCACTGTCATCCACGTTTCCGTCCAGCATGCTGTATGACTGCCATGTGGTCGAGAGTGGAAGATGCGAGAATGCTGGCGGAATCCAAAAAAAACGCCCTTCTACAGATGTAGGCAATGACGCGCGCACGAGTCCGGAGCGTAATACCTTTTAATGATCTTTCTTAACAAGCAGGGGAAGTGGTTTCTCCTTCCCGCCCTAGTTACCCGCAAAACCCCCAAAACTCAACCAGTGCCAGTCCCCACATCTCCCAGAATTCAACAGGAGCAGCATTAATCTTCTCCGCCTTTTTCCCTGAAGTGTGCACTCCATCCAAAGAGGAAGCTCAATCTACAATCTGGACTCCATCACTGTGTTGCGTGTTCTTCGTCTCTGTCTTGTGGATAAAACTTGCCTCTCTGTCACAATCCAAGCCACACAGACGAAAGAAATGCCACCGATGCAAATGGGATTCGTGTCCCAAGCCAGCGCCGGCCACAACACACAAAAAAAACTAAACTAAACAACTTCAATAACCAACGCATGTGGCGTTCGGCCATATTGCAGTGTTCCCATGAAGCATTTGCTCGCGATATACACGTACATGATGACCCTCATTAAACTCTAGCTTTAACATCACAAATATTTTACTATTTTTTAAATATCTTTTTTTAACATCGTCTTGGCATTAAACACCATTAAAGGTAAGTAAAAAGGGATAAAAAGTACAAATTGTTATTTTTTAATAAATAATAAATTGTTGGCAGAGTTAACAGTGGTATAAGAGGAATACTACCTCCAATATATGTTTTACATGTGATTCTTTTAATGATTTGTTTATTTATGAATCGATTCATTAATTGTTTACATGATTCATTTTTCATGATTCTTTTTTCATTTATTTTTACTTTAGTGACTTTATTGTTGAATCATTTTTTTAAGAATCATTTTTGAAAATTTTCACACGATTCATTCATTTCCAGCTGATCCTTTACACATGAGTCTTTAATGTTCAATTTGATTTTTTCCTTATTTATTTTTACACATTTTTTTTATTTACATCATTAAGTTAGATTTTCACAATTGATTCATTTTCACATTTGATTCTTTTCTCACAATTCACTTATTTCCCAATGATTTTTTAAATGATTCATTTATATTCTACTTATTTTATGATTCCACCTGATGCATTTTTTCACATATTACTCACATAATTGCAAATTCACATATTTTTTTATCGAGAAGCGAGTCTTTTCACAATGCTGAAAGATTTAGCAGAGCATTTCAGACCCACAATGCTTCTGCCTCCTTAAATGTCATGTAAACAGTCTATATCCTTGACAGCTAACTGTTAATTGACTGACTCCCTGCACAGATGTTAGCAATGCTAGTTAATGTACTACATGGGGAATTAGGCATTGATTCGAGTCACACCCAAACACACTTCTCCAGATGCATGGCTCAGCTTGTGATTCTGTTTATTTTTTCTACATCTATCCTCCTGATGGAGAGGGCACCATTAAACACGACCCTCCACATCTGTATGGAGCCGCCGGTCTCCTATCCTCCAAAATGAATCGCTCTCGTCATGAAGTACGCTTAACACTGGCTTAACATCGGGGGTGCCTCAGCGAGGTATACATTCCCACTCAAATACATTAAAATACAGATGTTTCAGATTCAATTGGCTGATTAATCCTCTAGAACAGCTGCTCTGACACTAGTCAAGACAAATCACAGGTTTATTAACAGCGATGTGTTTGGCCAAAGCTATACGAAATCTAGCAATAAACAGATTAGTGAGTTACTGAACAAAGAAAAACATACTATTATAGATAAGGTGGAGGAGTCTCCTGTGTTAGCACTGACTGTATCAAACTTGAGGTTTTCCTCCATGGGAAAGTTTTAAGGTTTACAGCTGCTATAATGTAAATAATAACAGGAATGAAATGTTAAAAGTAAATAAATACTGTAATAAACATGGTTTCTAATTCTTCAATATATAAAATTGCATAAAAACTAATTACTACAGCTTTTTCTAGATTCTTGTTTAGCACTAAATAAACCACAGCTAACTCAAGTTTACACACTTGATTATCATGCGAAGAACTAAGGCACCAAGCTAGGTCATACTAAGCTAGGTACCAAGAAAAAGAGCTTAGCTGAGTTAACTCCACTTAAAAGCTGAGATGTTCTACATTCTCTATATACGGGCATTCTGTAGAGGTTAAAAGTGTTTTGGCATGTGTCTGATGCTGGGTGTAGATGAAAACATCTAAGTTACACAGTAGAAAACTTAGCTCCAGTGTCTCTGCTTTGTCCATGCCCCAGCTTTCACCCCGATTCCCACCATTTAGGTCACAAAGTGTTAATCCACCTAATCCCCACCAGGCCAATAAAAGATCTGGATTCAATCAAACCCCACTCAAGAGTCTCCGAAAGTTAATGGAACAAGCAAAAGCCACAACCTAGTGGAACCTGTGATCCTGAGTGCCAACATGACCCTGATCCATGACCCTACCCAGAATCCATCCTGACATCATCAGGACCTGCTTCGTAGCATGGGTTTAATAACTTGGTCATACAACAGCCAGAGAACACTCTGCTTTGTCCTTTAGCAGGTCCAAGTTTGGAAGCCAAGCGGTCATGACTGGTGACTGAAAACCAGAAAACCACTTCAAGGCTTCCAGAGTCCCCGACCAGCCACCAATGCAAGACAGTGGAACTACATTTTTGGCAAAAAAAAAAAATTTAGTTCTAGATTCTGATTGGACAGAAGGTGTTGAATCATTTCCTACAGCAGCTTTAACAATACTTTATTCTTACTATAGCAACAACTTACTCAGGGACTACAGCAGAAACATCACTAAACAGATCAAGTGTTTAGTTTTCGATACTTGTTGATTCTTTTTTCTTTTTTTTTTAAAGGAGTGAAAGGAGTCTCCACCATGGGAAAGTCTTCGGGAGCAGTATTCTAGCTGTAGCTGTGTTCTATATTTTGTTAGCTAATTTCTATATTGTGTACTAATTACTATATATTGTTTCTATATTCTACACTTCCTATATTTTAGCTATATTCTATGCTAAGTACTGTATATTGTAGATATATTCTATATTCTCTGCTAGTTATATTCCTAAAGAAATAAGTTGGTTCAGGACATGTGAGAGAGACATTTGTTATTCTGTTTATTGAGGGGTTTTTTGAAGTTCACCTCAACTGTAGTGTCTATATAACATCCAAAACTTAAAAGATATAAGATGTAAATAGTAAAACTATGACCCAGACAATGGCTCGGACATTGGTTGCCAGTTTTTCACTATACGCTAAGGATTTTGAGGAGTAAGTGGGAGGATTTCCTTCTCTTAAGCTACGGATGTTAAATGCTATTTATTTTTCATTCCTCACAGCCAGTATTGATCTGAATCATGAGCCTCAAGGTTCAGATTCGATATCTGAAAACCTTCTAAGGTCACCTAAAACCCTGCAGCTTCTATTAGCATTGCTAATAAACAC
This sequence comes from Hemibagrus wyckioides, assembly GCF_019097595.1. NCBI lineage: Eukaryota > Metazoa > Chordata > Actinopteri > Siluriformes > Bagridae > Hemibagrus > Hemibagrus wyckioides. Next base: position 11,033,975 of record NC_080724.1, read on the forward strand.
CTACAGCTGGTGTGATTGACCTCCCAGCAGCTCCTGGGTTGCATAAGGGCCTGAGGTCACCTCATCTCCACTTCATCTCTCATAAATAAACAAGGTTTCCATCTCACCTTAGACCATGCCAACGGTTCTTGCAGAAACATGCCAAACATCTCAGCAGCGCATACAATGTTTATCTTACACAGCACTCCGATTTGGAAGAACGGTGCTTGCAGATCCAGTACCCAAGCAACGGGCCCCACACCGATGCACCAGGCCAGCTCAGGAAGGAGGGCCATTTGAAGTTGAGTGGCATTTATGAGAGCACTTCATAAAATCCTGTCAGCTCATATCCTGCTGGCCGCGCTCCCCTCTGACACTCGGCAATGCGTACACAGTCGGGGGGTTATAAAAAAGTCAGTGTGCAGTCGAGATGCTGGAATGGGCAAGTTAGAGGAAAGAATGTGGGAAGAAATGCTCAGAGTGAAGTTGAAGGCCAAGAAGAACACATGGAGCAAATGTGGCAGTGTTGCCAGAACATGGGGAATGTCAACTCCACAAGGGTTCTTATTAAAGATAGCTTTGTGAAAGTTGAATGTTCCTCAGTCTGATAGTAAATATACTCTGAAATCAAAATTTGAGACCCTGATGGTATATAAAAAAAAACATTTTTTCCTGATCATTTTAATTTTTGATGACTCATCTTGTAGTGATCATGTGGACGTCCAGTTAAATGCGCTCTATAATGTATATGTCCCTCCCCCTGTGCTGCGTCTTGCTCTACAGTAGCAGCTTGTTAGCAGCAAACATGTTTTCTCAGTGTGTTTTTGGCTGAGCATCTTCCATAAGACTTTTCTTTTTTCTAACTATCCCTTGGTGGAAAATTAAATCCTTGAAGTTTATTCGTTTTGAAGAGAATGGAATTCCTGCAAGTTGGCGGCTTTGTGCGCTTTTCCAAAGACGCTGTTGTGATGCTAGTTTTGACTGATGGGTTTCTGTGACTGTATAAGGACATTTTATTACTATCCCAATGGTTGACCTGCATCTCATCATCCGGAATACCATCCCGATTGTCCTCCAAGTATAATCTTCATATTTAGCAAGTAACAGTGCTAAGCTACTGTTGAGTTACTTTCTAGACTTTGTGAAGGTGTGCTGTATCTTGAACGCTGTTGGTTGCTGTGTAAATCAAGTTAATTCAAAAGGAAATAAATACAGAAATCATTCTTAAGCCAATTTACAAGAACTCCCACAGATAAACCAGCTGAAAAAGATTTAAAATATTTTTCCCCGTAAAGAATTATCTGAGAGGAAAGACCAAACCAAAATGGTACAAAGCATATTTATGATCTATTCCCTTTGCTCTAGATAATGGTTTACATCATACTCTAAAAGACAGATACTGATTCTTACCTGGAACATCGACAGTCCTTATGGTATAGCTGTCTATTTCAATTTTTCCACCATTTCTTCCAGGACTGAAACCGAATCTAATGCCGTCTCGAGGCATAATGAAGACAAATAGATCTGTACCTTTACTCCTGTCTACACAGGGGAGCTATAAATACCATGACATCACTATTAGTTAGATTTACCGCTGTCTATTCAAAAGAGATTCAGAGATCCGGACCGTTATTGCTAGCATGCTAAGAATGCCTGGATGTCCATGGGAAGTCGGTGTCAAACTGAGCAGCGTTTGACAAAAACTGCTTCTCTCAAGAGAGCAAAGGGGAAAAAAAGAATCGTCAAGGTCTCTGAGCTAGTGGCTAACACCTAGCGGTGCTAATATTTCACTGTGAGATCTCATAAACAAAACCCCAGGAGGCAAATCTGTAATATCAGCCACTCTCTTGGGTTGAAAGTGTAAGAAGAAGATGGGATTGAAAGGAGGGGGAAAAAAACATTAAAGAACCCCCCCCGAGGTGTTCTGAAGTGACATCCTTCCTCCTATATATATTGTGTTGACGGTTGATGATGCTGGATGTTATAAAATGAGAGAAAAAAAAGACAGATAAATGGGAGGGGGAAAAGGTTTTCATGACTCTCACAGACAACCGAGACGTCTGGATCAGATTAGCGTCCTCTATTTTTTAATAGCTCATAGCGTTCTGTAATTTTTAGTTGTGATTAATGATGAGGTGAAATTTCAAAACGAGGTAAGGGATAGTGACCAGCGGGTTGTCGCTTGGCCCCGCGGCCTGTCCTATGATGTTAAGCCAGAGTTCAAGGCCTCGTCAAGTCATACTATGAGGTAGCCAACTGGCTGACAGCTTCATCACTGAAAAATCCTACAAAGCTCATCCATTATCTTTAAAAACTGGACATTCCGAATAGGGTTGTCCTGTCAGCACCAGAATAGAATTGGGAATTCATTTCTGGCGAAGAGGAAGTGTTAACAGAGCCATATGTAGAGTTACAGGTTTGTGTTGCTCACAATGCACAGTGGATGGCAAGGACTGCAGCTGAAAACAACAGACGGCTCCGGAAGGCGGAGTTTTCTCACAATGCTTGCGGTCTCCCAGTTCTGGTTTTGGAAAATCATAACGAATCATGTTTAAACGATGCTCCAACTGAAGGCAGCATCGACGAACAATTCCGAGGTCACTTTTCCAGGAATCAATATCAGTTCTGTTATCCTTGTCTGGCACCAAGGCTAGAAATATGAATTATTATTCCTAAATAGCATTTGCAAGATATTAGCTTCAAATTTCTCTCATTCTGGCTCGTTCTCTCTAGGTCTTGTGTGTAGAATTTAATATGTGCACATGCAGAATTCCACCCATTTCCAATTACGTCTTTCGCTTCGCACGACAAATGGTTTCAATAAAACCTATACCTCCATTTGATCTGGAGCCTGGCTTAGCGCAGCGCAGTGGCATGTGTTCCCTCTCTTCCCTCTCTGCCTCTCTCGCACATTTTTTCTTGTTCTCTCTTTCCATCTCTATTATGATCAATTCTTTTTTTTTTCTCCGTTCTTCCATCTCCGTCCTCTTTCCCATGTCCTGCGCTGTCTCACTAAGAATTCATGTGGAAAAGTAAAACATTCTGAAAAGTTCCCTTCTAAAGAAAGCATCAGAAAAGTCTCTGGTGGTGCATCTCGTTCTCCTTCTCTTTCTCTCTCTCTCTCCGTCTCTCAGCATTGCTGTTTCTTCATTGATTTTGACTCTGACCTTCCAGTGACCAGCGGTAAACCAATCCGGAGATTGAAACACACCGCAGGGCGAGTTTCTGGATGGATGGATGGATGGATGGCGCAAAATTAAAAAGGAAAAAAAAGAGGAAAAAGGGTCATGACAATGAGATTAGAATGAAATGGCGCTGGAGCTGTTAAGACGATATGATGTGGTTACATGACCTGTGGTGTGATGTGCTTTGTGTACTCACAGTTCAACAGCAACACACAAAAATATATAATGGACCATTCCATTAAGCCTGTAGTCTGATGTACACTATATTGCCAAAAGTATTCGCTCACCTGCCTTGACTCGCATATGAACTTAAGTGACATCCCATTCCTAATCCATAGGGTTCAATATGACGTCGGTCCACCCTTTGCAGCTATAACAGCTTCAACTCTTCTGGGAAGGCTGTCCACAAGGTTTAGGAGTGGGTTTATGGGAATTTTTGACCATTCTTCCAGAAGCGCATTTGTGAGGTCACACACTGATGTTGGACGAGAAGGCCTGGCTCTCAGTCTCCGCTCTAATTCATCCCAAAGGTGTTCTATCGGGTTGAGGTCAGGACTCTGTGCAGGCCAGTCAAGTTCATCCACACCAGACTCTGTCATCCATGTCTTTATGGACCTTGCTTTGTGCACTGGTGCACAGTCATGTTGGAAGAGGAAGGGTCCAGCTCCAAACTGTTCCCACAACGTTGGGAGCATGGAATTTTCCAAAATGTCTTGGTATGCTGAAGCATTCAGAGTTCCTTTCACTGGAACTAAGGGGCCAAGCCCAGCTCCTGAAAAACAACCCCACACCATAATCCCCCCTCCACCAAACTTTACACTTGGCACAATGCAGTCAGACAAGTACCGTTCTCCTGGCAACCGCCAAACCCAGACTCGTCCATCTGATTGCCAGATGGAGAAGCGTGATTCGTCACTCCAGAGAACGCGTCTCCACTGCTCTAGAGTCCAGTGGCGGCGTGCTTTACACCACTGCATCCGACGCTTTGCATTGCACTTGGTGATGTAGGGCTTGGATGCAGCTGCTCGGCCATGGAAACCCATTCCATGAACCTCTCTGCGCACTGTTCTTGAGCTAATCTGAAGGCCACATGAAGTTTGGAGGTCTGTAGCGATTGACTCTGCAGAAAGTTGGCGACCTCTTCGCACTATGCGCCTCAGCATCCGCTGACCCCGCTCCGTCAGTTTACGTGGCCTACCACTTCGTTGCTGAGTTGCTGTCGTTCCCAAACACTTCCACGTTCTTATAATACAGCTGACAGTTGACTGTGGAATATTTAGGAGCGAGGAAATTTCACGACTGGATTTGTTGCACAGATGGCATCCTATCACAGTTCCACGCTGGAATTCACTGAGCTCCTGAGAGCGACCCATTCTTTCACAAATGTTTGTAAAAACAGTCTGCATGCCTAGGTGCTTGATTTTATACACCTGTGGCCATGGAAGTGATTGGAACACCTGATTCTGATTATTTGGATGGGTGAGCGAATACTTTTGGCAATATAGTGTACGTAGCAGTAACTTATCATTTGTTTGATCTGAGATTTCTGTTCAATTCTTATTTCTGTAATTTTTTTGCTTGTAATTTCTGTAGTTTCTTGTCAGTTTTTTTTTCAAAACGCACTTGTTTCTTTTTATTTATTTTGTAACTTGGTTTTATATTTTAATTCTCATTTTGATAAGTCACTTATTTACTTGTAAGTTTTTTTAAATTGTCATTTCTGTAATTTGTCAGTTTTTTTGTAATTTGTAATTTCATTGTACTTTGTTATTTGTTGTTTGTGTGTTATTTTTGCTGCATGTCATTTCGGTGACTTATTTCAGTTTACTTCTCATTTCTGTAATTTGTTATTTGTAATTTGCCTGCCTTTTGTCACTTTTTTTTAGTCTTGGAACTTGTGTATTTTGTAACTGTCATTTTGATATTTTGTTTGTACCTTGTGTCTAGTCATGCATGTAAAACAAAAATCTGTCATTCTTGCATTAAGGTCCAGATAGTTTGTAGTGTTTCCAAGAGAGAGGTTGATGCGTTGTCATTCAAGTAGCTAAACAAACATAAGCTGCAAAATAGCATGCTTTAGAGTTATTATAATCATGTTATGGATTAAATTGTTGTAAGGTTTGTCTTTATTAGCTTTTGAAAGGCAAAATGTGCGTTTAGATTTTGGGTTCGCCTACTGAATACCTGTTGCACTTCATCCATAAGCTTTTCTTTTCCACAAATACAACAATTCTACACTCACACACACATACACACATCTGGTTTGCTGCTGTCTCGTTATCACGGTGCTGGGCCACAGTAGGGTGCAGGCGCTGTAGTGGCACTCGGCACGGTTTGATGGATGAGTCGAGATTTCTGCCGAACTGAGAGCAGGATTTCTTTCATGAGGCCTCCGTCACCGCCGCACTGCTCATGCCAACACCTTGAGCAGCACCAGCAGGAGGCTCTCTGAGTCATTTACACAATTTAATCACAGAACAGACAGCAGGATGCACAGCAGGATGCAGAAATTCGACATGCATACATAAATAAATAAATTCAAATTAATAAATAAACCACTATTGCTGAAAGAGTCCATAAAGTTAGAAGTTAGAGATTATTATGTATTGAGCAATGGGCTTCAGAGTACAGCAAGATATTAAAATACCTGGTTTGATTGATAAAGAGTGGTCCTGTCATGATCCAGTTATCACCATCACCACAGCAACCCCTAGCTTTTGTCTTAAAAATGTTCATCTGGAAAATTCACAAAAAGGATATAATTGTATGCAAGTATGATGGCTTGCTCTATTTTTTAATTCTGAATAAAACATCCAAGGCATATTTATAATTAGATTTATACCAAAATTTTTTAATTAAAGATACTGCTCAGTTTGTTAGACTACCAAAACTCCTCCTAATAAAGCATGTCATCATCATTATGAGTTACAATGCGAACTATCATCCCTTCCCCCCTCTATCACACCTGGCAACATATGATTGTGGCATCTTCAATTCAATTTGTCAGGATTAAAATTTTCATTTTAAAAATTCCTAGGCTATTGATAGCTATACAATTTGTTTAGAGAGAAAGAAAGACACAAAGAGGTCTAAGACTGTGTGTTCTCCTTGTCAGATTATATGATGGAGATCCTCTGATAGCAGACCTGTGATTAAAGCAAATTACCTTTTCTGCTTTTAAGTATATTTTTGGTCAGTTAGATTTATTTGGGTTATGTTTACATTGTTGTATATTCGTATGTGTTTTGTGTAATTCTTTGCTGTCCCTCTATTGGTGGATTTGTGATGGAACTTGTCAGCTGTTCTCAGATGTTTTTGGTTACAGTGAATCAAAATTGGTTACTGGTTAGGATATGACATCATGTGTACCAAGACAGCTGATCTCAGGCTACAAATAAACAAATCAATCTATTACAATGTTTTCTAAAATCAGAACAAAATCATTCAGTGTAAAGTTTTAATGTGTTTGTGTTAAAGTTAAAGAACGGAAAAGATGAGACAAGAAGCTGTGTGTGTGTGTGTGTGTGTGTGCTGCCTAACCAAACTGCGCTGTCAGAACAGATCTGTCCAACACCGGACCTTGAGCCAGCTTCCCCTAAGAGGTATTAAATTGCACTGATGAAGCTTGAGTGGTGGCTATTGATTTTAGCTCGATGCTAGCGGCTTCTCGTGTCTCAGCAGGTGATTGGCCATTCAAGCTTGATGAAGAAAGCACTAAGAGACATCCGTTACATTTAAAACTCACCGTCATCAAACTGTCAACAGGTCCAGTTCTAAGCTCTCTGTAATGACTATGTGGGTTAAAGTGACTCCCAAGTGGTGATGAGATACATCGCTCAAATATGTGCACATTTCTGTACGATCAAGGCCATGCTGTTTATCTGCTTTGCTAATGTTATAGAACGACACTCAGACTAGCTAATGTTAGTTAGCTTAAAGAAATGCTAGGATGATTTTAGGCTAATGTATTGTTAATCTGCTAGCTGACTTGAATTAGAAATGGCCTATTATGTTTTTGTTTGGAGTGGGTGTGGGTCTTTCATGTTATTTTTAGTGCTGTATCTGTACTTTGTTACCATGGCATATTTTTACATTATTTTGAAAAAAAAAATCTAACCAGTAGCTCTCCAGGTTTAAACTGGTACTCTGTCTAGTCTTTTGTTTCATATTACAGTTAGCACCAGATCCTTTATTTTCAGTATAATAATGTATAGCTTTGGGGGGAAAAAATCACAATATGTCAATTTTAACCAAGTCACATGACCTACCAAAACCAGGGCATTAAATGTTCCTGTAAAAATACAATGAAGTAGATCTATACATGTAAAATCCCATTTCCCAGTTCATATTGTGCTCCGTGGATATGGACTGGAATTGCGGTTTTTCCCAATCACTAAAGTCTAATAGATTCCTTTATTCCCACTCTGTATAGTCCGGTTAGTGGTGCATAATAGAGCAAATTGGCCTTTTCCCTCCTGTTTAATGAGTTTTTCTATGTTGAAAAGAAATCGCCGTGTGTGCACATTTTCCCTCTGCATCTTTGCTGTCATTTTCCAATTCCGATACACTCGCAAGCTCACACTCCCCAAATGACTTATTATTCTGCCCATAAAACGAGGTACTCGGTCTTTCCAGAACATTCTTTAATTCTTCAGCTATCTGGAATGCAGACGTCCCTCGGGCGAAGAAACCGAACAAAGGGTAAAGATCTTTAATAACACACTGAATCAGAGAGGCAGTGATAAATAATCTACAATCTGTCGTGAGCAACAAACCTGAATGCAGAATGTAAAGAATGTGCTTGAGCAAATCAAAACAGACCAACAAAAAAATTCTTCTGTTAATTAGACATGCAGTTGAAGGACAGGAGGTCTGCTTCAGACCTGAGGCATAGCTGATCACCACACCAGGTCATTTCCCATCAATCAAGCATGAAGAACAACACAAGGGCTAATTGTCATGGCTAATTATTATCAACAGCTTTATTTTTACACCACATCAATAGAGGATCTTCTAGAAACCTGAGGCCTGGCATCAACTCTAACAGAACAGAACCTACAGACAATTTGTCCTTTAGGGATCAACATGAACTGTGTATGTCAAGGACACAAAGTTTAATGAGAGCTGAAAAGTTCCTGCATCCTGCGGTTAAATGAGGAGATCGGAGAAGGCCAGAGGAGGCAACAGTAATGGGGTTAATGTAATTCAGCAAGGAATATCAATAAATATTCATGTAAGTCAAATCTTAAGTGTTGCATTTAAGCAAAAACAAAATATAGTTCAGAAATGTAGACCAAGAACCAGGAACAAAAAAGTCTAGACACCCTAGATGCCAGTGGTCATAAAACGACAAACCATAGATGGATAGATGGATGGATGGATAGATAGATGGATAGAGAGATGGGTAGATACAGATTTGATTGGAAAGCTGGCAAGACAGAAGAAACGACAAAACCCTCCCCTCAATATAAAGGCTGGCAGCCAAAAAATGCTGACATCCACATGGAATAAGGAAGCCAGGGATGGGGTGAGGTCTTCCATGAAGCTAGGAATAGAGTGACATCCTGGACCAGGCAGGAACAAGTGACTTTATCATTGTCACTTGCAGAGCTATCAGTTTTTCTACAATTTTTTTATTTTGTGTGGAGACTACGTCGCCAATTTCTGGAGTCTCAAGGCGATGATATGACACGTTGGGAGGGGTTTTGGTAATCTAATGTGGACCAGGGAGAAGTATTTTATTTTTTTAAAAATGGGGTAATGGATATAAATCTGTTTTCGAATGTGTCTTGGATGTCTTATTCAGAATTAACAAATTATCTACGTTATCTGACTGTGCCATCATACGTGCATATGATTACATCCCTACTGTGATATTTTAAATGAATTTTTTGTGTGCTGGACCAAGTTACACAATCTGGAAAAGAGAGTTATCTTCTATTCCAGAAAACTGAAAACAAAATCTTGTGTTTTCTCGTTACTCTTTAAGAGGCCACAAAGTGATGACTTTCAGCAGTGACCACAAAGTGTCTGTGTCTTTCCATTGCCTCCTTGAGCCACTGCACCGCAGTCATATCATCTATCAGTAACGACACGTTTAATCATTTATATGCCTAGAAGGAAATGGATTGAAAACAGAGACAAAATGAGATGGTGAGAAATAAAGGAATGAAGCACAGGGTACAAGCACAGATCGAGATTCCTAACTTCCATATCAGTGCTTGTACCAATCATTTACAGACCCATTCTACAGCAATAACTGATCAACCCTAACCACAGACATGAAGACTCTTTTAAACAAATCAAGAAAGCTGGAAAAATCCAGTTTGCCACAGTATTCAAGGAAGCTAGTCTAATATCAAGTATGGTATCTTTTTAGTGACTTTGGCTTCCTTTTTCTCTTCAGTCTTTCAGCAGTTCAAGGCAACGAGTTGGCAACTCTCACCTACGGTGCAATATTAAATGGCTGCTAATAGCTGTTAATGCCCTTTGACGGTCCCTCCACAGTAAGAGCACTGTCCATAAACACAAACTGGACAAAGCCAGCATGGTCATGGTCGGATCATGGTGTGTTTGTGTAGGCAGCTGAGAGCTCGGCTCAGCTTGCCTGGATGTGGGTCAGAACTGGGATCATGTACCCGAAAAAATTCACCCAATCCTTTCAGAAATACAGCTTTACTGTAGACTAGAGGCTTGTAAAAAGTTCAAGGCTAGAAAGCCCATGCTTGCTGAGTGCTTGGGTTACAGGTGCAAGTGGGGGGTTTTTGGCAAGCAGAAATGTATGTGTGTGCATGCATAAGTTTCCAAGACAAGCAAGGGTATGTAGCACACACTGTTTCCAGGGCAGAACGGCGCTTGTGATTCTCAATCAAGCGCTTCATCTCGTTCCTGTTACACCAAGACCTTCATGATCCTTTTTTGAAAGGGCTGCAATAAAACATAATCATGTAATAGAGCGATAAACTCGGCTTTTCCATGAAAACGTCAAAGTGCGTTAAAAGAATGTGACTATTATATGACAGTTCTACGTTTGGAACGAGTCCATCACATGGTTCCCCCTTGGAGTTGCTGAAGTTTGAGGGTAAATGATGCAAATCCTAGCTCAGCACCGGGAGCTGCATAAATGGATAGATCGGATGGAGTTTCAGGAGTATTTGAGTGTTTGCAGGTACGCTGCCGAATGGCATGACGCAATAAACATGGGGTGTGAAGTGTGAACACTCCACTTCTGATGCCAATGGAAACAATCGTGAAAAATGATCATGTTTGCTAAAAGCTGAGCAAATTATGAACTCATGCAAGTGGGCTTTCCAGAGGCCTGCTTTTTAGAGTTAAATTAGAAGCCAATGCCAACTTTCTTTTATTCTCTTTTAACTCTCATTTGGCTAGCATTCATTTCCTGTCTGTTTGAACTGAGGCACCAGTTTTGATGTTTTTTCACACTTTCTGTTTTTCTTCTCGTTTCTCAGAAATGCCTCATTAACCAACATCTCACACATACTTTACTATTCCCATGCGGAAATGACACTTTATCAAGGCAACCAGAGCAGTGGCCATCCTTTTATCCAAATATCCAAATCTTAACACATGGCTACGTCTTTAGTGAATGTGTTAAGGGAGTTGTATTTTCACACGCTATAAAAAAAAGTATTGTTTTTGGGACGCCTTTGCGTCTATCTATTCAACTTGCGAAATGACTATGTCCTTTGATAGGTGTCCACGTCAGCCCAATGGGGAGGGTGTCACCATGTTTAGGCTTTGTCAGCTTGTAAATGCCGCTCTGTCTCCTTCCCCATGTGGTTTCACCAGCATTCATTGCAAAGAAAGAACACTAAATCACTTTGACCTCTTTTGCCCATCCAGGGCTACCATTCCATTTCATTATGAGGAGGTCATTCTCTTCCAGCATGGCTGTTTATCCGCTTTAATTGGCCAACAAGAAAGAAAGTTATAGATGCATCACCCTTTAACTTCTGGTCATTTCTGGTCTTTTCAGCAACCTTTCTATTTCTTTTCGGAGGTTCCGGTGGGAATGACTGGCTCGGTCACTCCAAGCAGTGCCGTTCCGATGGGAATCCCATCCGTCTAAGTCTCAGGACTTAATAGATGTCGGGAGGCCATGGCTGATCAGATACAAGCTCTTCCCCTCACACACACACACACACAAAAACACACACTTACTGTGTTTGGGGAAGAAAAGCAGAGCAGACTATCTGGCAGTTTGATGACAGTCAGCCCAAGCTTTAAAATGCTGGCTCTTTAAATAAAACCTCCACCCTGAAATGTTTATATTGAAACCTTTGTGATGTGTTTAGTGATCTTGGTGATCTTGCTTGGCATTGTATATTTTTTTGTTCTCACTTATGAATGATGTCACAGGAGTACATTGTTCAACAATCTTCCTATCTTCCTATCCGTAAGTGATGATGGTCAGGTTTTGCTCTCAGCTCCTAATAATATAATTGCTTTTATCACATGCCATTTTTCAGTGACTTTCAGCATCATGTTAATGAAAAATTAAGCATACTAGTGGATTGCGGAGAAATTGGAGGGCTCAGAGTCCCAGAACAAGATCTGTATGAGGTTTTTATGAGATCTGCATGACAAAGCAAGATGATGTTGATGGTAGCATTATAATTGAAGCTTTGGAAGATTTGTTTGGGCCAAAGGGACGAGGAGAGATGAGGATCTGAGAAAGATGGACAGACTAAAGGACTAAAGCACCGCTGCTTCGCTCTCTTTAAGTAATGGTGAATTCCAACTGGTGCCACTTCACTGTGAGCAAGTTGTCAGACCTCATTGTGGATAAGAAGCTGACATAATGATTATAAATGCTTATAGGCTTCTTAAAATGACAAATCAATTATATAAGATCAACTTCAGGTGATCATAACGGAAAAGTCCAGTCTGTTCTCTCTTTATTTCTTTGCCGTCTCGCTCAAGAAGCAGAAAAAGAAGAAGAACAAAAGAAACAGAGTTCCAATGATTTTAACCACTGTGGCGATTTTAGGAAACAAGCCCAGTCGGATAGAGCTAAGCGATGAACCTCTGCCAGTCAGCCTTTGGCTCCACTAAGAATTCAACATGACAAATCTTCACTCAGACATTCTTAAGCTGCTCTGGCGGCTGTGCCAGCCCCAGCTTGGCGGCGCTCTGAGTTATGATGTGAGCCGGGTTGGAGCGATACACTTTTTTCCTGCCCGCTCGGGTAAAGACGTGTCATAAATCTATCACAGACATCTTCATTCAGGGAGGTTGCACATGATGGTTTTATAGGCAGAGGCTTTGAAACAAGGCTGTAAAGCAAACAGTGGTTATGAGAAACAATGCGAGGTATGTGTGTACAGGCAAAGCAATGTGCCTTTTGTACAAACACTGATATTTTTACCTTGTAAACCATAAAAGCCCCAACATGTAACTATGGAACACACTTTATACCTTTTGATTCCTTTGCTCAATTTTTTTCTTGAATGATCTAACTGTAAGAAAACAAGCTGCAGGCAAATTTCCATTCGGCTACACGCAGGAAACGTTGGACGATTGAAGGAACATCAAGTTTTCCTTACTTAATGTGTGTAAATGTGGCGTTCATAACTAATACCGCTAGCTCGTGAATCATTTTGACAAATTCAGAGATTAAAAAATCCAATTCTGACGAGGTGTTTGAGTCAATTGTCGCTGGCAAACAACTTCTTTTCAATAACATTACAATGACAAATGACTTACAGTGAGCACGGTGAAGCAGTAATGTCTAGCTCCTAAAAATTTACTGCAAATGCCATACAAAGGCAAGTTTTGATTTTATTTTAGTCTGTAATGCTAGTTTAGTCCAGTGTAAGTGCCTGACAAGACTCTCTGCTCCCGTGTACATTATAACAAATGGTATAAGTGGCCATGCATTGCAGTAAACGGTATTATGTGACTGCGTGCATGGGTCCAATCTGTGGTCATTAATGTATGTTTTTTTATGAGCCATTCATGGCCCTCTGGAGACAAAGCTGATGGAGAAAGCTCTGAACGGCTCCATTGACCGCGCCAATTGCAACTCCCGGCTAAAACCAACAGCAGAATTACATGCTTTAGTGAGCAAGACTCCTATAAAGCAGTCCTGAGAGAATGCTTGGACCCGGGCCCTCTGTGACTCTCTGTCTCAAACTGCGACGGGATGGAGGAAGGGGAGTACTGCAGAAAGGAGGGGTTCATGTTGCTGTTGTTTTCTTCTCTGCATACCGCAGCTTGGAAGCGAGGGAAACGCAAACATCATAACTCGGAAACCGCCAAAGAAAACAAGAGACAGTGGCTCAGGGTTTGGGACAAACTTAAAAGATTTCACATCAAAAACAAATCTCAATTAGTGTCTCAAATTGATACTTTATTTTCCCTGCCAGCTGAAACTGAAGTCAATTAACAGCGAAGCCAGAAGCAGTGGAGCAGGGTAGAAAAGGTCCGGTGGGGATTTCCATTCCGAAGCACATGCCCTTTCTACTTTTCTCATAAGCCGTTGTTTGGGGCATTGTCCGAGTCCGTTGGGATGAAGCCCTTTTTCCCTCATTAGGGTCCCTAACTAGCCCTGTTTGAGCTCAACCTCATCTATCAGAGCACCTGATTGTTCTCAAAGCAGCCTTTTATCGGCGTGGGGTAACTTTGCTGTTCCTTTCAGGAGCGCGCTCATTTGTTTTTTTTCCTGCTTTGCAACGTCTTTAGGGGCCCTATTAGTGCCCAGCTCTGAGTGTCTCTAAGGGTGATGGAAAAAATCTGAACCAATTACCTGTTAACCCAAGACGGAGAGAGAGAAGAATGAGAGATGGAGAGACTGAAATATAGACGAGGCAATATAAGGTGTTTTAAATATCTCCAGGGATTGCCAGTTTGTGATGAAATATGGCTGTGCAGTTGAAGGTGCTGGGAACTTCATCTCTGCCTGTCTTACCAAACAGGCCCATGAATTATAGCAGGCAGTGTTGAGGCAGCAGGGGCCTGAGAGGCAGAGAGCATAACCCCGAGAATGGAGCTGCTCGTATTCACCGTCTGCACTAATTGGTTAGGTTGGCTGCCGTTCCTCGGCCTGCACACACAGAGGCTCTGTTGAGTTCATTGATCTCAGCCTACATTGGGATGCCTGGCTGGTCCTCTAGCTGCACTAGGATGCTCAGTGTGCTGATGCTTTTGATCAGGGTATCAGATGCACATTAAATAAAGTAACATTCTACATAACCCTTAGTCCAGTGGCAAGCAGGTTGGACCAAAAAAGTCTCATTAATAGACTGATAACATATCAACAGCTAGACCAACAGAATCAACAAATTCTTGCTGATTTATCAGCATTTATTTGGGAACATTCTGACCAAACTAATTGTATGTACTTTATATCAAAAGTATTCACCTCCTTAAACTTTTCTACATAGTCTAGTGTCCCAACATGTTTGGGTAAAGGAATTAATTGAGATTGTGTATCTACATCTAATTAATTATTGTGTATTATTAGTAGTATTACTTTTTGTCACCACTGTTTCGTAGAGTTTATTGTGCTTGTTTGCTAAGAAACTAGCTCTTTTTCAAATCTCAGCTTGTTTGCTAAGAAACTAGCTCCTTTTCAAATCTTTTCAAATTTCAGTCCAATTACGACAAGACGGTTTTAGTTTATAAGAAATTCAAAATCCATTCAGTTTCCAGCAATATCTTCCTGTCACCTTCAGGAGCCTCAAATAACTGCTAGCCTTCTAGAGCAATAATGAAAATACAGCCCCAGCCATCAAAATACCACAAAACACATCACAAAAAATGGTATGTGGACACCTGACTATCATATCTATATGAAGATATGATTTATTTACCCCTCTGTTTGCTGACATAATATAAGCTTCACTCTTTTCTTCTGTGAAAGATTTCTTTCAGCTACAAGAGCATTAGTGAGATCAGACTCTGATGTCCTGATGTTGGATATTTAAGAGGCTCCAGTTCCAGTTCATTTCAAAGGTGTTCATTGGGGATGAGGTCAAGATCTTTGACTTCGACCTTAACCTCTGCACCATGTCTTCATGAAGCTCAGCTTTGTGTATAGAGAAACAGGTTTGAGCCTCTTAGTTGTAGTGAAGGGAAATCGTAATGCTACAGGTTACAAAGACTCCCTAGACCAGGATTTCTGGTATCTGGACTGATGTGGGTGCAGGTTTTTATTCCAATCAAGCAGGAGCCACACCTGATTCCAACTGTTTAATCAACTGATCTTGGCTTTCAGTAGACTCAGGTATGGCTTCTGCTTGGTTGGAATGAAAACCTGTACATCACACCGGCCCTTTGCGGAACACCCTTGCCTTAGATACTTGTGTGTGCTTCTGCCTTTGGGCCAACAGTTTTGGGAAGAACCACATTGTCGGGTGTGATGGTCATGGGTGCACCTACTTCTGAGCAAAATAGAATATCTGGTTTTTATCTGTTGTCTAAAATAATTCCTAAATAAAGAATCTTTCCTTGATTGTAACCATAGATGGCTAAAACTAATCTTTCTTCACTATGTGGCCTCAAAACGACCCACACACACACTTGATTTTGGTAAAAATGAAACATGTTTGTTTCAGGCTGAAAGTTCCGTTTAACTTTAAACCCAGTTTGCAGTTCAGGTTGCAGGTGAACAGTAACACCACCAGTAATTTTACATCTATTTCTGTCTCCAGATGCCACATTCTGTGTGTGTGTGTGTGTGTGTGTGTGTACAGTAGTACTGCAGTCACTCACCCATTGTGTTTAATAGAGCGTGGCAGAACTCTGAGCACTAGAACGCGACTCTAATTAAATCACCGCTCGTTTTCTGCCTCACTGAGGCCACTTCACTGTGCTGTCAGATAATCAGTCGAACCTCTGCAATTACACACTCCCAGCAGATGCAAACGCTACCTGATGGCGGGTCAAATTAAGGACCCGGGCCAATTGCTTTGAGCATTTGGAGCAGCTTGGTTTAATTCGTCTGTGTAGGGGGTCGTCATAATCGTAACCTCGGCTAGTTTTACAGAAATAAGTATGAACGTGAGTGCACGCACACACACACACACAATCTGAGCTATTGTGTAAAAGAGATGGCATAAAAGGACATCTAGTCAAATGTGAAAAGGATTTATTTTTTTTTGATTGTGTGTGTGTGTGTGTGTACCCACTGTCAAGCTCAGACAGAACGACCTTCTCCCCCACATCGAAAAACCAAGAGGGGATCTCACACCACACACACACTACACACATGCACACACAAACACGCACACAATTCATCCACACATCTGTCACATAGGGTGGGAAAGGACGTGATGAACGGTGTAGAAAGAGTGTCTATTTAGTAAAAGTACGTGCCTGCATATCATCATGCCTCCAATCAACTGAGAGCGAGAGAGATTCCCACCGTAAATATGCAGCACCATCAGTAACTAATCCCATAAAACCTCCACCAAACAATGTTTTCATGCCTGGCTGCTATTCCACAAATTCCTTGATCCGGAACCACCTCTTCGATTAACCATAATTCCAGCCGTCAAGACCCTTTGCCCCTTCACTGCCATATTTTCGAGCGTTACCGCTTTTTCCTCACGAACGAACATGGTGCACTGTTCTCACCTTACTACACAAACATCACAGAGCCTCAGGGTCTCGGTCCCCTGTTTATCTAGTATCATCAGGAGAACCCAAAAAACCACAGATCAAATCTGGATCTCAATTTAATTCCTGTTACTTATTTAATCATTCATAAACCACACATCGTGTTTTGTCTGAGGCTTATCTCACCAGAGTCTGGATTTAATGCCTATAAGCCTCTGTGGTCCCTCTGGGGCTGATCACAGATCAGTTAATATGCAATTTTAAGCTTATAAATGAGAGAGGCAGTTCAGGGTGATCAGTCAGATTATGATCAGGATTTTTGAGGCTGGAAAAATTCTTGGCAGCTTGAAGGACTAGACAGAGAACGGCCAAGAGGCTGATAACGGATAATCCTGTGCACATTGGTGACGTATTTATATCTGAACAAGACCAGCTCATCATGTACAGAATCTGACTCTGGGTCAGAATTTAAATTCTAATTTGTTTCATTCTACAGCAAAAAATCACCTGAGGCCATATTCCATTATCCATAATTCATTATTCCATTTTTAAAAGACATTATTTAAAGGCTATTTATTTTATTTTTTAAAATAATAATGTCAACTATTATTAAAAATATTAATGTCTACTCAGTCAAACCCTAATCAAAAATAATGAAAAACAGATAAAACAAATATATATTTTAAACAATAATATTTAATAAATATAATATAAAATTAGTATAATGTAATCTGTGACAAATAATTATATGTAAAATATATAAAGTGTATTTAAATGATTGAAATATTATATGTAATTGTGTTACACTATAAATATATAGTGTTATTTAGTGTTATTAACTTATATTAATTCACTTGTTAAATTTTACTTTAATTTTAGACTAATGAAAATATTTCATTATAATTAATATTTAGTTATTTTTAAATATAATAGCAAAATATATTTTATGCAATAATATATATGCTATTAAAAAGAATTTATTCATTCAAAATATTTCATTTTAATTGTTAGAATTTAAAAAAAAAAGTTCAATATTCTATTAGACATTTGAGCCATTATAATGGTGCAGAATGACAGAAATATTGATCTTGTGTGGGATCAGCAGAAATATGGAGTGAAGCTCTGTAAACAAGGCTGCTAATGCTGGAGTTGACTTTTGACCTTTTCCCTCTCTCAGGGCCAGCGAGGGCAGATAATGGCTTCCATGAAGGTCCGAGGGGCCCCTGTGAATTTTTGCACCTAGCATTCATTGATGGAGGTTTTTTCTTAATGGTGACCTGTCACTTTTCGTCAACTTTGATTATGGGAGCAAGCTGCTATGTTTGTCCTTGTTTATTAGCGCTGAGGTGATCTGCGTTTCATTATGCACTTTCTGGACACGGTCCTCTCTGAAGCGCACTCCCACACACTCACACACTTACTCACAATTCTCACATTTTTGAAAATAGGCTTGTGTACGGATTTCCGTCAGACACACTGCTCTGTTTTGGTACTAAGCAGAGCTCCATGCTTTCTCAGTGGGCTCAGAGAAGAACAACGTTCTGGAAGCAATCCGGTGTAATTTCGGTGTAGGTTACACGAGCATGCAAAACATCTGAGGATCGGTGTTTCATCTGAGTCGACTCTCGTTGGTGAGAACATGCGCTGTGTCAAAGTGCCAGTGCTTTCAAAGCATTCAGTGTAATGCTAGTTCGCTGACAGAGGCTTACGGTCTGTCGAGATTAGTGTTTACGTCGGTGGAGCTGTGTTTTCATGATGGACGTGGTTTCTGCGGTGCCATGTGCGAGCGATTGAGCACCAGGCCGCACGACAATTCTTAGCGCTGCGTTAAAGGCCACAAAGAGGCCACGCTGAGGTCATACTCCAAGGCTGGGTCATGAACAACATGAAGCTAATAAGCTAGCAGAAGTCGTAAGGTCGTGAGGAAAGAGAAAAGCTCAGGACATGAACTGTGCTGACATGCATGGGGTTAAAATCCTGGCAGAAGTGTGAGGTCGTAAACCTGAGGTCAGCAATAAGCATGAGGTCATATACTAGGGACGGAGATTTATGCGTTTATATTGAAAAATTTGTTGTTTTCATGATTTGGGTTAGAAGTTAGCATCATGAGGGCATTATAAAGCCGTTTTGATAAGAATGTCCAGTTCTGTCACCTCCTCATCTCTACAGTCTGCTCAAAGCTTCAACTTTCATGCTGTCAGCATCATCGCTGCTAATCATCTCAAACTGGAGATCACTGACTAGCCGGGTCAGACAGTAGATCGCTGACTAGCCGATTCAGACAGTAGATCGCTGACTAGCCGACTCGGACAGCAAAAATCCAGCACCAATCGAACAGATTAGCACCAGAATCAATAAACGCATCAGAAATATTGCAATATAAAAGTATTTAATGTATTTCAGGGTGGAGTTTTGCTTAAACGTCTACAACGAGGTGCATATTTAGTTCAATACAGCTAGCATTTCTGCCTTCTCGTGGCAGTAAAATGTACCGCAGGACACAGCAACCAGTAATTGTGTTTATTTGAAATTTTTGCTCGAGTCTTTAAGAATGAAAAACGACTGAGAATTATTGTACTGTGAGTGCCATATACCAAAATGATTCAATTATTTCAGTCAGGATGTGGCTGCTGTCTCAAACATAAACCAGATTTTGGTTTCTCAAATCCGATAAAATATCAAAGGAACCGTGTTTCATATTCAAATTTTTTTTAGAAATGAAAAAGCTATACGGGAAAAAAAACATTTGAAAAAAATCAAATGGAGGAAAGACACGCCGACTGCTTCGTGTTGAATTCGGCATGTATGACCTCCGGATATGTAGATCTCCAGCGATATCCTTCGATTAATCTGACTTTTTTTATTTTTTTGAAGTTCACATCATGCCATTTGTCTTACCTGCGTGACCTCTCTCGGTTCATTCGTGTCGAACCTGACCCAGATTGCGTCCAAAGCAAATTCATTACCTCAGGATGTGACATCAGGGAGTCGGCCTCATGGAGTCATTTAGCACGCGGGTCGATCGGATTGCGGGTTACGTTTGAAGAAGATTGGACGGAGATTGAAAGAGCATGACCGGCGATGCCTGGACGGAGTTAGGAGCTGTGAAGAAAGCAAAGCAGGTATAGAGAATCATGTTTCCTTTTTTTTAAAGGCTTAACCACAAATCCAGCTCAGATCTTTCCACTTACAGATCTGATATCTGATGTGAAAGAATGTCATAACATTTACAGCTGAAAATCCAGAATATTCTTTCTTCATATTAATTCCTTTGTTAAAAAACATTTGAAAACGTCTGAAAGGATTTCTGTAGAAAATGATTTCTGTCATATTATTAAATCTTTTCCAGATGAACATATAGGAAAAAAAGAACAATAAAAATGTCGTTCTTGATCCTGTTCTAGACTTCAGTTCTCCGATGCAGGTTCTTTGCCCCCGAATCTCCAACACTTTGTCTTTCCCGAGTTAAGAGTCCAGCTGCAATACACTGCCATCTAATGGAACATCTCTAAACCCTCAGAGTGTCTTCTCTCAGCATCTGATCTGTTCAATCAGTCCAAATCAGAGACAAATAATTATAGCTCAAGGTCACAACACAGCAAACTGCATTTGAAACTGATTTTTATGATTTTTAGTGAAGTTCACACAGTAAATAATCACGATTCGCTTTTAAATGAAATTTTCTGTAAAACATTTTCACAGGTGATTTATCCACATACAGTACAAGTTATTTTATTGAAATTTGAAATTTTTATTGATTCATTTATTTTCACACCATTCATGTTTTATGACTTGAATACAATGTCACATGTGTATGTTGTTTTTTTGCCCACAGGTTGTTTTTTAATGTTATTTATTTACTGTATATTACACAACTTATTTTTTCACATATATTGTGTGTGTTTCATTTTCACAAATTCATTTTCATTTTCTGCATAATTCACTTAATTTTACCTGATTTCCCCTGCACAAGATTTATTCATTTATTTTCACATATTTCTTTTAGATAATTTTGAAAACAAATGTTTTGTGTGTTGTATTGTGCCCCCCCCCCCTTTATGTTAGGTATATCTGTTGATTTCCATATTTATTATTTTTTTACCTTGTGGCTCATTTTTCTTTTCAAGTGATTTCCTTCATTTAATGATTTTTTTATCATTCACATGAAACACATTTGTTTTAATTGTTGTATGATATTTTTCCATATGTAGTGCATCCGTTTTTCCCCCCAAACGTGATCTGTAGATGGTTTTTCATTTCATTTCCTGTGTAATTTAATTTCACATATTAATTTTTCACGTAATGTTTTTTTTCCAAAGCCTTTTTTACATCATTTATTTTCACACATTCATATTTGAATAAATTATTTTAATTTTCACACGAATGATTATTTTTCACATGTTGTGCAGGTGGTTTTCCTTGTTTTTGATGTACTTATTTCCTCATGTTCTTCACATGATGTCCCAAGTGTTTAAGTGAATTGAAATTTCAAGGCATTCCCATCAGCGTTCATGGGATCAGCTATGGATCCGTCTGCATCCTGACCAGGAAAACCTGTTTTTTCAGATATTAGTCACAAAATCCTAATATTTGTGATTTCTCTGCAACACATTGGATGACCTTCATCATGTCTGTTTGATATTATATGAAGGTCGCTGGAAAGATCAAATATCTTTTCATAGCTGACAAAAGCCATGCAGGGAGGTTTGTCATTTTCTTGGCATTTTGGCTTTGTGTTGTCATTGTAGAGTCGATGTTGCTGTCGCTGGCGCAGTCGCAGTCACAGTCACAGATCTATGGACAAAAAGCGTCAGGCGTCTGGCACTGCCACTGTAAACACCAGTTCTTTAGCAACACCGAGGGCGAAACAAATCTGAGAGCAATGGCACACTTGAGAGCTGTGAAGAAACCGCCAAGTTTCAAAGGCCCAGAAACACCAAAGAGTTTGGATCAATAGATGGGCCAGCCATTTCAGATCCAGCTTCGAAGCACAGGCTGAAGATTCGGTTCCACTTCTGTATCCTATTAAACGTGAGGTGGATGATTCACGTTGTGCCTGTCTTTAGCTGGATGAAAGCCAATCTTCTTACAGTGCTGTTAAACCTGGTGATGTGGACATGAAGTAGTTCCACTTAATATGCAAACAGCAAGAGAGCAGTGTAGAGCCACAGACATATCGGCATATATGGATATGCTTCTGCTTGTCTTTTTCCTTTTTTTAATGTTATGTCAATCTAGTCTTGTTTTTCCAAAGCACACTGGAAACAAGGATGGCTAACTGGTCAAATTGGAGGAAAGTTGAAAGACACAACCATAAGGTCAATCCTTCCTACAAATCAAAAACATTCATTAGAGCTTTAATGGAATCCAGCGTCGGAAAACAACTTTTTTTATTCAAGTAAACATGTACTCCCTAAATAAATCGAGTAATTGTTCTTCAGCCAGAGAGCTCTTAAATTTTCTTAGTGTTAAAGTAAAAGTACTTCCACATGGAATTGAGGAATGTGGAAAAATGTTGACTAAGGCTAATGAAGAACAGCGTCATTCCTAATCTCAGACATGCTAGGTAGCATGATGCAAGCAAGATGAATGCTAATGGCTAGCTGTCGCTGTTGTGATAAGTACTAAGCGTACATAGCAGCAGATAGATTACAGTGATGCATCCATGTTGGGTATTAGTTTCCATTCTTACTGTCGTATTTGCTAAGATAGGATTTGTCTGATGCTAAAATGTCAGCACAAATCTAAGATTTTAGTAGAATGTTTGTAATTTTACTGATGTAAAAAAAAAAGAGCTTTAAATAGTATCAAATACAGAGTGCAGATAGTTCAGGACTTTCCACCTCAAATGGAATTTGTAATCATTTTTCCTTCCACAAACTAAAATTGAAAATTAAATTATTTTTCAAAAAAAGAAACTATGTGGGACTCTGCACCTGTTCTGGTCTTGAAGCCAACCATCCACGTCTGTTTGGGCAGGACACACTGTTCCATCTCTGAAACAAACTTCACACCCAAAAAACAAAGATTTCTCACAGAGTCCACTTCCAATTAGGAAACAGCACCGGGCCCCTGGGGGACTGTTCGCTCTGTAACCTTTCCTAAGACTGAACAGAGCGAAGCCGACAGCTCGGGGTGAAACCACGGAATGCTGATCAGCCAACCAGAGGCTTCCTCTTCATCAAAACAGATTTATATCACGGCCAATCAACTTTGCCGATCCCCTGGTTGACATGCTGGGAACCAAAACATATGAGGTTTTTAGGTTTAAAATCACTAGCACATGGTGGAAAAGGAAAAAACACGCCAAACAATCCTGACCTGTGGGTCCTTGCAGGGGAAAAAAGGATATAAATAAATAAAAAAAGTGTGTTAATATAAAATAGAATTTAGCTTTAGTGTATGTGTAGAGGTGAGTCAAGTGCTCGGTGGAATTATGTTATGTCTAGCGTGTGTCCTCAGTGCACAAAGCTACAGTGAGCTCTTTGTCCAGCAGTTCTGCTGCAGCTCTAAAACCTTTGCATTAGTATCCAACTTTATGTCAGACATCAGGTCCAGTGTTTATCTACATTAACTTCCTCAGCTAGAAATATGCAGGTGTATTTACCTGGCAGCTCGTAGAGCGGTCATCATGGCTAATGATTTGTAGATGTTTACCTACGGGCTGTGTTATGGCTGGAATCAGGAATGTGTTGTCTTTTTTGTTGCTTTCGTTGTGTCTGTGACCTTAGAACTGATGCTTAGGTTAAATCTTTTCTGACTGTAGCTATATTCACTATTTGCCAGCCTACAGGAGTGCTAGTTTATGATTCAGATGTATGGTCTGTAAAAAAATAAAATAAAAAAAAAGTGTATAAAGTATAAAGAACAGAGAAGTGATTTTTTTTTTCTAGTCCTCAATGTAGATTCATCCAGGAACAGTCATTACACAGGAGTCATGGCATACTTTCTCTCACTCCCCTCAACAATCAAAGTGATACCAGCCAATCACGGGCATTTGTAAGCTCTTGTATGGTGAAGAAGGTGGATAGCACTTCACCTGAAATGATTTGTTGTGAAATAGGGGAGAAATAGAGAATAGCAGATGATGAAATTTGGGGAGAAATTTTCCTGGACTTGGAAAATCACATTCCCGTTATGTTATTAATGAGATCTTATGATATTATACATTACTCAAGCACGATAGTTCAATTCACAAGCTATCAATAGATTAAATTTTCACCTCGTGACCAGCCGTCACTGCTCTTAGCACTCATGGCAGTGGCTTTTGGAACGTGTGACTTTATGCTAAAGTGATTAAGCGAGCTGTGGGAGAGCAGTTGGCTGCCCTTGGCGCTCCCGGGGCGTGATGTGGGGGTATTAGCATGCTGAAAGAGTGATTTACGCAGTCCTCTCGGAGCAGTATATTAAACTATACTTGGCTGCCAATTTGCAGAGTGATGCAGGTGTCGCTGGGAAAGTGTGAGGTGAGCCGGACAAACTCAATGGCCCCATTATGAACCAAACTTGCGCAGTAAAGAAAGTGACATTCTGAGGAGACACGTTCGCACACACATAATCTAAAACAGGAAAACTGCTTACAGAAGCCAGTGCTTGAAATGCAAACTTCCCATGTTGATGTTTATGTTCAAGTGTCCTAAATGAACTTGCAGAGTTAGATTCTCAGGCTCTCGCTGAACATAATTCATAAAACTATAAACACAAATGAAGAGGTTCTTCAAAAGCACAAGCACATGCTTCATCTCAGACTGGGAGTTTACATGATGAAGTGTTCATGAAACTCATCAACTCAGACAACATTTCCAAGCTTGGAGGCATCCAGATTCCTCCTAGTATTTAATCAGGTGGTAGGTAGCATCTCTCCACTTTTCAGATTGCTTTTTGGCCTTAAAGACAAGCAAGCTAAGCATTTAATACCCACACACTGTGTGAGACTGGCTAATAAACTATAGCAGACCCTTATAAAATACTGAGTGAAGGATAGAAACACTATCTTGGGATGTTTCTCTGGTTATTTCCTGCTTTATAAAGTTGTAAAACTTCATCTGAAGCATGTGGTGGAGCAGCCTATGTTATACTGGAACAGAGATCTACACAAGGAGCACTTGTTATAAATACACAAGAACCAATCTAAATAATTCATTAAAAGAAACGTGTGCATTTTAAATTCCAAACAAATTTTCAGCTAGCAAACTTAGCATAGCACACTCCCTAAAGCAAAATATGCATGGAACTAATTTGTCAATTATCTCAGAGATCAGGACATGCATGATGTGAACACTTGAGCACATGAAAAGTCAAGATTTCCATCTGTTTTATTTCTCGTATACTTCAGCAATTTGTTAACGATTAACATGTTTTATTTGTTTAAGAAAGACATATGTTATACTTTTTCTCCTCTGGTAACAATATGGTATTACTACCAAGATTTGATAAGATGCAAGCCTGCGAAGACTCGCTCTTCATTTTGGATCAACTGGACTGTCTTTCTGTGTTGCATTTTATCCTCTTGCTCTCTTTTATATTAGAGGTAAAATTTTTGTTTTCCCAAAGCGACATCACACCCTCATTGACCACCAAAAACATATGCTAACGATGTCCTCAGCTAACTTTAGAGTCTGTGGTATTTAGTAAAAAGGGAAAGAGATACAGGTTGCTGTCAAGACCAAGATGCAGTAAGTGATAGAGGGTGTTACAGGCCACACCAGGGAAAATGTTCAGCTAAATGATGAGCATTTCTCCTATCCTACCTGTTATAAATCAAGCCAAGGACTCGAGCCATCACAAGACCAACAGGAGCTGCAGGCCCCAGAAATTAATGGTTAGACAAAGTGGTAGTTCGGTGGAGGGATGAGAGAATGGATGGATAGATGGATGACAGCCAGTGGCCTTGCTGAGCTGAGCTAGTATATTATCCGTAGTTCCTCTGTGCCTTCTGTCACATTCCTCCAGTAATCTATGTAGGGAAAAAAGAGCTATATTTATGAACTGTTTACAACAAGCAGACTCCTCCAGAGAGTGTCATATCAGTCATTCTCTCTCAGGCTCTCTGACTCTCTCACTCTCTCCAGCGATGTGGTCATACCTAAACAAGAGCAATCAAGGCCACCTCACCTTTAAGAGGATGATGAATGGATTGAACAGTCGTCCATTACCGGGGCTGTATTTCTCCAGGCTGTAAGTCATGACTTCATGTCTTTCTCAGTCAGGAACTAACCAAAAACCTTCAAGTTCAATTTTTTTTTTTAAACCTCCCATCAATACTAAGTCTATGTGTTATCCATAGGTCACCTCTGCCATGGTGCCCATGCAGATCTCATATCCACACATATATCTTGTTTTCCTTCCTCGGATTTCTCTCTCCCATTTCTTGCAACCCTGCCTACCAGATCTACGACACCCTCTGTTTATCTTAGTCATTATGCCTAATCTACAGTAGGCCCTGTAATGTGAAGTGGCATCTCATTTTGGGATTATTTTTAAGCCTTCATGAAAAAGTAGGAGGCAGTATGGTGGTGCAGTAGGTAGTGTTGGCACCTTACAGCTCAAAGGTTCCTGGTTCCAGGTCCAGGGTTTCTTGGGTCATTGTTTCCTGTGTCTGTGTGGGTTTCTTTCAGGGTTTGGTGGTCGGTGGATTGG
Organism: Hemibagrus wyckioides; assembly: GCF_019097595.1. Lineage (NCBI taxonomy): Eukaryota > Metazoa > Chordata > Actinopteri > Siluriformes > Bagridae > Hemibagrus > Hemibagrus wyckioides. The sequence goes on from NC_080724.1 coordinate 11,060,359, forward strand.
CTGCTCAAAATTATCCCTTTGTGTCCCATTCAATGTGTATTCATGCCTTCCATACAGTGTGTCCTATAGTGACCCTGACCATCATAAAGCATGTACTGAAGATGAATGAAAGGGTGTGGGTAAATCTTGACTGAAAGGAGAGTTGATGGATGGATAGAAGAACAGGCCAACAATTAAGTGGAAAGTACAATTTTTGGGACTTCTTCCTAGACTGAACTATATCTCTACCTTGGAGCCAGTGAAGGGTTCAACATATATCTTATATATACACCTCTTGTTTTTCTTCCATTGCTTCGTCAATTTCTTCCAATCTTGTACGCAAGGTCCACAACCAGGTCTTCCATTGTTTCAGCTTTTTGCAGCCCTGAAATCTGTTTTTTAGGCTTTCATGCAAAGATAGGGGAAGATCTGTATTGGATGGATGGATGGATGGATGGATGGGTGGGTGGGAAGGAGAACAGGAAAGTACAGTTCAGAACTTCTGTCTGAACTATTGTGCCTCCATGCAACTTCACCTCCACCATGGCTCTCACATCCATGAACATCTTGTTTTTCTTTCTTAGATTCTCCGATTTCTTCCAACCTTGTACACCAGATCTACAACACCCTCCCATTGTCTCAGTCATTATGTCTAATCTATCTTAAGCTTTTTGAGGCCCTGTAATGTGAACTGGCAGCTCATTTCAGGATTGTTAGCTATTAGTGGAATGCATGATTACTAAGCTGGCTGTTTGAAGTCTGCAGCCTTTGATGGTGGGTCTGTTTGTGTCAGTTTAGCCTCACACTAACCAGGTGCCCATGAGATCCTTGAAAGAGTAAATGTCAGGAGGCTTGGCTTAAATTATGGCCAATCATAGCAGTATAGAGGGCCAATTTTTTTTAACCATTTTCACATCAAGTCTCATAGTTCATTCTAACACCCCATGGACAGCGCGGCTCGCACTCCCTACCACAAGATAAATATTGGTATTAATAAGAGATGTTCATTTGTTTAGTAAAAGAAAACTCTCTTTGAAGATTTTGAGACATTGTATGATATTCCAACATCATAATTCGCAACATTTGTGCCTTTGAAGCTTTCGGAAACATGGTCAGGTTTTAATCAGATAAGGAATCAGAAAAAGTCATCACTTCCCTTTATGGGACATTTGACCTGAGGCCTTACACAGCAACAGTGACCTATGACTTATGACGGCATATCACGCGAAACTCAAACCCATGTATCTTTTTACTGCGTTCTATTCTTTACAGACCGACACATCTCTTATATTTTGAGGTCCCAGTGGTCCCAGAAGACCGAGCTGTAGTTTAATTTATGATTTTAAAAAGCAGAGATAATCACAGTGAAGTGTGGAAGGGGGGCTTGCATCTTGAATGACCAAAGCACTTTATGTTTACGGCCTTCTGATCCAAGGCAGACGAGCATACTAAACCGTTCTTAATTTTAAACCAATGCGGTTTTGGTTAAGGTTCCATGCGCGGACTCAAGTGGAGATCGGCATACCGGGAAGCATGATGAGGCGATGACTTTGAAAAGAGAGACAGGGGGAAAGGAGGGGTTTATGGAGGGGGTAAAGGTTGAATTAAGTCGAAAGTGTCACTGCAGGAGCTTCAAGGTGCCCAAATGGAGCCAATTACCACACAAACCCTCTTTCTTTAAGCTTAGTGGAGGGAGGAGGAGGAGGAGGGTTTGCGAGCAAGAGGGAGTGGGTGTCAAAGACAGGCCATGAGAAAATGAGAGAGAGTGGGGGAAAGACAAGGAAGGAAAGGACAGAAGCAGATGCAGAGTTAGAAAGAAAGAGAATGACTATCATTTTAAGACAAGAGGAGTGTACAGTAAGGGATGATGTCTAAAAAGTAATAGAAGTGCTGTCACATTTATATGAGTGTGTGTATGTGTGAGCAAGTAAAGGCTCTGCAAGGTTAATTCCTTGAGGTGAAGTTCACTGTGGTAAAGCTCAAGGGACATGATGTTTATTTGGATTGAAATCTCCTTCATGTAGCACAGCCAATTATCACTGGAGGGGATGATGGCCCTGTTATGAATTCCTCTTTCTTTCCTCCTCTTGTGTTTTTTCTTTGCCATTTCCTGGACTCAAAGGCCCGTGACAGACAGCGCCGTGTGAGTTTTTGTTTCTCCTGCCCTCCCTCCATCCAAGTTCATTTTCTCAAACGGATCACTGCCAATGACCTCACCGCTGGGCGCCAATCAGAGCACGACATACGATAGCAAAACACATTCAGCTCCTATTACTGCCAAGGATGGAAAGATCGCTGAGCTTGATGAAGTGATCATGCCACTATTTGTTTTAGCTCTGGTACTTTTGGATCTCCAGGTGTGTCCTGCGTGACCTTTAAACTGGTCCAGGATAATCCGCTTATCAAGAGCTGGGTCAGTGTGCCTTGTGAATACAGTTACAGCTTAGAGTTATCTTCAGCAGCAGTGTTAAAAATAACAGAACCACTGCTTACTACAGCTATAATATTATGAACAAATTGTGTAAACACACTGTTAGTTTCTAAGACTATCACAATGTAAAGGAAAAGCCTTGCTGAAAGAAGAGAGAGGGGATGGATGGATGGATGGATGCATTGAAGAACATGATAGTTTGGATTTGTAGAAAGTGGATTTTACAACTACTTATTGAGTCTTTTAACTTTGACAGGAAAAGAGAAAGTCGGATGGATGGATGGATGGATGGATAAATAAGAAACAGAGCAAGGAATGAGTAGTTTAAAGTGAATTTTGTGACTCCTGTTTTGGTGTTTACACTTGTAAAATGAGGTAAAGAGAGAGCTAAATTGATTGATTGGAAAAGGCATGGATGGATTGGATTGAGTCCTGATTAGGCTTTTTGAAAATGTAAAGGAAATGCCATATTTTATGGATGGATGGATGGATGAATGGATGGGTTGATGGGTTGATGGACTGACTGATCAATGGAAGGTCAAGCCAAGGACTTTGAAAGAAGACTTTTGAGACAGTGTCATTAAGCTTTGATGGAGAGATAAAGGGAAAGCTGGATAGATGGATGGATGGATGGATGGATGGAAGAACAGGCCAAGTGGAAAGTAAATTTTTGAATATCTTTTGGATTACAGTACTATAAGATAGAAGAAGAAAGAGGTACCAATGTAATTGGTGAGCAGATAGACAAATGGATAGCTTGCTGAAGCACTATGTTGGAAAAAAACACTTCGTAGTCCTGAATTTCACAAAGTACAAATTTTCAGCCGTCTCATAAAAGAAAATATATCTTTTTTTTTTATCCATTTGAAATGTATCATGTAATATTTCTCTGTTGTAGCCGGACTACAAATGAGCCTAGGCGCGTTAACACAAGCTTCTGTCTTTACTTATTAACAGTTCACTTTGTTTAGCGTGTCTGCCCCCACACATTTCCGAATTCCCCCATAAACCTCCTTTAAACACCTCTGTCATATTGTTACTGGCAAACCGTTGTCTAGGCATTTCCTAGGCTCCATCAGCCACACATATTGATGGATGCAGCCAACATCTGGGCCTGTGATTATGTGTAATATGTTCCATGCACAGCCAGCGAATGGCGTTTTAAAGGGAAAGGGAGCGGGAAGGAGCTTGGCCTAGCGTCAGCTTGCCAATCCTGGGGGATCAGGCTTGATTTTTCCCCTTTAGCTCTCATTAGCCAGGATAGGTGGAGAGGATGGCTCAGAGTCAGCAGTGTGATCCAAGGCCAAGAGCATGTAATTTTCAGTTGCCTGAAATGAGACGTATACACACACTGACTTCCGCTATCAAAACGTCTATCCTGCTGTTTTTTGTCTCGTCCACTGGTTCGTAATTGGACGCATAATTCAGCAAGAAGCGCTTTCTACTTTCCTGCAGGAAAATACACACATTATAGGTTAAGACAGAAAGAGAAAAAGTGGATGAAAGGCAATGGTTACAGTTTATTCATCGGATCAGTCTTTCAGTTTCAGTTTTATCTGGGTAGTCCATTTAACAATAGACTTTGCCACAAAGCAAAGCAAAGCAAAACAGCTGGACAGAAATCCAGATGTTGATTGTATTTAGATTGCTAATGAACAAACCGAAGGTGACAGCAGCAATGAGAAGACTATGATGGTGTGGAAGCTTGAGAAAAAACAGATTCAAGCTCCTTGGAGTGACACCGGATAGTGGGATTATAAATTATTATAGTGTACAGGTGTAGAAATGTAAAGATGAAGAGTTGAAGCTGTTTTTGTCAATCACAGATGTTTAATGAGGCCATGTTGGATCCAGCACAGCAGCAGAATCATTATTAGTATTATTATTAAATACTAATAACTAAACATTTCTCATACATGTCCACCTTTGATATAACTGTAAGTTATTCACATATTAATTCAAATATTTATTAATCATTGATAAATATGATACATGCAGTCTGTTCACTCGTTCTTCATTGCTGTTTTTTTTGTTTCTTTCTTTTTTTGGTAATAAACCCAGCTTTTAAAGGATTTAGTTCAACCCCAAACAGCATTCCGACTGTATGGTATGAAGGTTTGGACCAATTACGCTCCATTATTCCTCAAACATGAGTAAAACAAGTAGCAGCTGTTTAATTATGTGTTGCTAGATGGTAATATCATAGTAAAAAGATTTATACAGCCATATTTCACTCTCCTCTGTATCCCTCAAGTATCTTAAATGTAAAACAAATAAAGCATTAATGATTATTGATGTGATCCAGACATTTATGATTTATCCATATGTTTGTTTCTGGGAAATGGTTCTAAGGTCAGGATACCTATAAATCTGTGTAGACAATTTGCCCACATAGAAGTACCTTGTGATTGCGATGTGGAATTTTGAAATCGATCATGTTTCTAAATAACGTCCAAACTGCACATTTGGTTGATCGTTATATATTTCCATTATTTTTTCCCCCTAAATAATTATCTAACTGAAATATTTAGGTGGAGATAGATGTAGCATGGGGTTTTTTTCTTCACCTATCAACAGTTTCTGTTAAGAAGGAGAAAGCCAGACAAAGTGGAGGGCTTGCTTACAGGAAGTGGTGGCTTTACTTGCAGGAAGTGGATACTTCGATCAGCTTAAATGAGCCTTTGCCCCCTTTCCTGAGTTTGATGTGATTTATCCCTTTAAAGCCTCAATGCCTTTGGTTTCGCTTCACATGATTGCTGCCATGTCTGAGAACCTCAGCAGATCCTCTTGGCCGTTCTTACAGGGTGTGAGTTGAGCCGCTGGTGATTTATATAAGTGTGTGTGTGTGTACTGTGGCTACTGTGGCTGGATGAACTGCTCCATGGGAAATGCTGCATGGAGAGTGTTCCATAGGGTCACTTGAATTGTAAAAAAAAAAAAAAAGGAACACAATGAGTTTTTTTCTGTCTTTAATGATATTAATTTCATTTGCATGCATAACATACTGTAATACTGTAATGGGATTCTTACCGCTGATTGGATGAGACATCTGTCACTCAGGATTTACAGGAAGTCCAGCAGGTTGCGGAAAAAAAAAGTGGATTTGTGTGTACGAACGCAGCTCTGCTCTTATGGCATTCCTTACATTGTCTTTGAAACAGTCCTGCGTTCTTTATGCCATTATCAGTCTATCCAAAATCACGGCAGATGTAAATATATATTTTTGCATTAGATTTAAAGTTGCACTACTGAAAAATATTGGTTTACAGTGAGTGTAGAACTCCACACATGTTCAAGAACTAAAGTTAGATACACAATTTCCTACTTTTTATATCGTATATCTTGAGTGACAATCAGTGGTAAGAATTCCATTCACAAACTACACCTACCTTTTCCGGTTTGTCTGAATTGTTGTTGTGTTTTCGGGTTTTCTTATTTTGCTTTTACAGTTTTATTTTGTTTCCAGATTTGTTTTATTTATTTTTTTGATTTGTTATTTTGTTTTTCAATTCTCAGCTACCATAATTACATCATTGCATGTAAGGAATAAAACTCTGACATTCTGTTTACAGGAGAATAATCAGTGACTGGGTGGTGGGATGCAGCATGACACAATTGAGGACTGATGGATATTTATATTTATTAAAGAACTGTACATCATACTTTTTATCCATTTAATGTTACTTTTTTGCACTAAGTTAATAAGACTTGAGAAAAGTCTCGAAGATGTAAGCACTACAAAAGATCTGAAAGGAACATCAGGGACTTGTTCTGACACTGGAGACTCCTTCCATAAATTTCTATTCACCATAATGATGATACATATTTTTTATGAAATAACAGTATGTTTGTTGAATCGGTTTATTATTAGGCTTCACCTGTTGTGCAAGGTGTGTAAATAGAAGTAGTTATGTGTAACAGAAGTGATCATAAAGTCATTTCTATTCTGACCATTCAGATTCGTTGGGAAAACAATCAGGAAAAAATATCAGTGTGTCAGAACACATGTGAATTAAAGAATTGATTATATGAGTGATCTATATATGTATTTATTATAGATTAAAGTAAAAATGATGTGACCTTTGTGTGGATTATAATACAAAACAAAAATACACATTGCAAAGATGCTAAAGCACAGATTCTCAGACATTCTAGCACGCTTCCCCATGTGAGCTAATCATTTAGAGATGGGTGTCCTTACACAGAGTGTTTTATCTTCACCTCGGGAGAGATTTTATCTTCCTGATATTATGACAACAGGGACAGCGTGTCCTCGAGCAAATCGGCTTCGCACCGTGGTGCCCCGTCGTCCCACGACGCTTACGCAAACACGACACACATGCGTAAATCAGCCCGCGAAATATCTGGCGTGGTGAATTGTTCGAACACAGCCCAAAAACAAACAGAGCCATTTAGCTGTTTGGCCAAACATTGATTCGCTGTGCCTCTTTAAACTGGGGATTTATGAGAGCGCTCTTGTTTCTCGGAGAACTGTAATTCTCCCCTGGAGAGAAGAAAACTGTCAAAGGAAAGAGAGAGAGAGAGAGAGAGAGAACAGAAAGGCATAGATGAACAGTGCTCTAGATTCAGTGAGATCTGGAGGACGGTGTGGCGCTGTATTATTTATTAACTCAGGAAAAAGTTGTTACAGGATTGTTGGTCTTGAGTAAACGCCAGTGTCTGCAATTATGCAGTCACGCCTGTGTGAATATGTCAGTGGCGCTGATACTACAGTCCTGGACAGCCTCCATGTCTGCATCTGGCTCTATCGATCTGTCTTTTTCCTCCTCTGTATTATTCATAAAGTTTTTTTGACACACACAACAACCAACATCTTCAAATAAAACTGTATGTCTAATGAGAAAACTCATGAAGTTGTGCCACTTTAGGAAAATAATCAACAAAATAATCAGAGGTAAAGAAGCGAGTGCAGGGAGGTTGGAATGGGTGGAGAAAGGTGTCGGGAGTTCTGTGTGATAGAAGAATATCAGCGAGAATCAAGGGGAAGGTGTACAAGACAGTGGTGAGACCAGCCATGCTGTATGATTTAGAGACAGTGTCACTGAGGAAGACATAGGAGTCAGAGCTGGAGGTAGCAGAGCTGAAGATGTTGAGGTTCTCTTTGGGAGTGACACGGTTGGACAGGATTAGGAACGAGTACATCAGAGGGACAGCTCATGTTGGACGTTTGGGGGACGAAGTTAGGAGGCCAGATTAAGATGGTTTGGACATGTTCAGAGGAGGGAGAGTGAGTATATCGGTAGGAGAATGTTGGACATGGAGCTGCCAGGCAGGAGGCAAAGAGGAAGGCCAAAGAGGAGGTATATGGATGTAATAAATGAGGATATGAAGCTAGTGGGTGCAAGTGTTGAGGATGCAGAATATAGGGATAGGTGGAGGGAGATGATTCGCTGTGGCAACTACTGAAGGGAAAAGCCAAAAGAAGAAGAAGAATCAACCTCAGGATGGTGTGATTATATGATATGATGTCAAGTGGAGTTCCTGTTCCATGTTCCCATTATATTTACATTTCTGGCATTTGGCAGACACCCCTATCCAGAGTGACTTAACATTTTATCTTATTTTTATACATCTGAGAAAGTGAGGGTTAAGGGGCTTGCTCAGGGGCCCAGCAGCGGCAGCTTGGTGGACCTTGGGATTTGAACCTTCCAATCAGTAGTCCAACACCTTAAACACTGACCTACCACATCACATTATATATTTCCTAAAGTGTGTGATTCTTCAAACCACAACAAATTACCAAACAAATAAGTAAAATAACAAATAAGTTTATGAATTAATGAAGACATTTTATCCCATTTATAGTTTTTATACTTCTTGTGGAACACCATAAAAAAAACTTAAAAAAAACTGAAATATACGATCAGTCAGATTTTAGGTACAATGTTAAGCACAGCTTAAATAAAAACATTACACAAAATACCAGAGTTGTGGGTTTGAATCTTTGTTAATGTGTAAAAAAAAAATTGTGCTACTCAATGTTACATAATTTAAATGAAATAAATTAAACAAACTTTTTTGTTTTGTTTTTTCAGTGTACTTAGTTCCTGTTTTCATTTAGACTATAGCAGCAATAGTGTTCACTTCTCTAGCTAAAAAATCAAACATGGCTATAAACTACATTTTTACTCATACCAGGTTGATATGAAAAGTATTTCTTTCAGAATGACATTGCGTTGATACAGTAGTTGAATTTTCTTTAATGTTGTTGCCTGTTGTTTTTCCGGCTCAGTTTAGCTTCATAGTAGCTGATTATTAGCTAGCAAGGTTTGGCTTTATTGTTTCTAGGACAATATTTAAGCTAGCATAATGTTAATGCATGAGGTGGCTTCCTTAATAATAATAATAATAATAATAATAATAATAATAATAATAATATAGAAAGTTTTAGCTTTATGATTTAACATTTTGCTTTTTAACCATAAAATGTTGTGTGTTGTGTGAATCTTTCTATCATACCATGTTGCTTTTTCCACATGTGTGTGTACAGAGATTCTTCCCAGCTCATATCAATAACCAGGCCTGATAAACCAGCACTCTTTTCTCCTCTACCTGCCTTAAAGCAACCGTTAACAGAAAACTGCTAGCTATAAGCATTTTTTTTACCTCAGATTTGTAGCTTTAGTATAAAACAAGCTAGAAAACTTTACACATAAAACATCTTGGCTGACTGATGACTTTTTGACTAGGTGTAGCATTGTGTAGGTTTTGTGTATGAACTATTCCTTTAATGCATGGAGGTCAGTGGCAGCTATATAAGCTCAATGCCACATGATTCATATGCAAAAACACATCATGCTAACACGACTGGCGTTCCTCCTGCTCGTTGCAGATTATGGTGAGTACGTTATCAGCTTGAGGTTTAGCTCCCATCCGAACACTGGCTTTGTTCTTAACTCAAACGGTAATCTTTCATGCCAATTTAATTGTAACGTATTCATCTCCGCACATTGTATTTGAGTATTTAACATTTTGCAGAAATATACAATCAGGTTATTTTAGCTTTGCTTGTATTCATAGCTTTGTAATACTAGTTAGCATCATTATCAGGTGCATTTAAAACACATGGACTGTGTGTGTGTGTGTGTCCTCTAGCCTATGCATGTGGCACTCCTGAGATTCAGCCTCTCCCTGGCAGAGTGGTGAACGGAGAAGAAGCCAGGCCTCACAGCTGGCCCTGGCAGGTACTTCAGTAACTTTGCTAATCCCTTAGCTTGGAAAGCTAAATGAAAATAAATTAAAGTTTGAACTTCAACTTTCACTTTATACTCAGATTAACTGTGGAGTATGAAGACATAACCAGGATACAGTTAACTAGTTAGGTAACTAGTTAGCTAGCTCGTAGCTGTCTGTTTGTCACAGACAATATAAAAGCAAAGTTACCGTAACTTTGCATTTTCTCTCATGTTATTGCTTACTTCATGTTACTTGTGTTGTTTACATGTTATGTTTTGTACCTAACACTAAAGTCACACCTCGACTTAGCTTTACGTTAGCTGATTACTAGTTAGCAATATGTAGTTTCATTGTTTCTAGGACAATATTTAATCTAAACTGTGGTTAATTAAGAGGTGGTTTGGTAAATAATACAAATATAAAAGGAAGTATTAGCTTTATTATTTAGCATTTTAGCTTTTTGGAAATAAGATGGAAAATACAGACATTGATTTGGAAACTAGTTCTGGCTCATAGCTGTTAAATCTTTGCTACATCCAATGTAAAAACAAAATGACTGTGGAAACAAGACTTAATATTGTTATTATTAACATTTTCCTCACATGTATTGATAAAAAAAAACCTTTAAGGTTAACGTTTTAAAGATTTAGACATTTTAATTTACATTTCACTTCTAAATAATTACTTTGCCCTGTGTGTGTGTGTGTGTACAGATCTCTCTCCAGTATAAACATGGCAGCCGCTGGTATCATACCTGTGGTGGGACTCTAATCGCTCCACGCTGGGTTTTGACAGCTGGACACTGCATTTTGTAAGTGAAGGGAGATTTAGTGGGGGTTATGTCATAATGTATGATCACTTTAGACTTTTCCTTTAGTGTTATGGACAAAAAACAGAAACAAAAAAATTGTTTTTAATTTTATACCTCATCAATTCTGGAGAAGAAATGATTGATTGAAATGATGATTCATAACTAGGCACAACTTTATGATCATCAAATTAAATGATCTCTACCAACATATGTCCCAGCCTGGAGGTGGGTCCTGCTCTACAGTAGTAGCTTGTTCATTTGTACTGAACATGGTTTATTGGTGGGTTTTTGGCTGTGTAATTTGTAATATAATTATTTTAAAAAGAGTGGAGGATTGGAGATGTAAGAGGTCATGTCTTGGAATTTCTTTTTCTTGTTCTGTTTTTTGTTGTTTGTATTAACTTGGACTTATTGGCATTTGTACTTGGACTTGTTCCGGTCATGGGCTTAGTCTTGCTAAATTTGGTCTTTTTTGTAAAAAGTAATGATTGTGTTGTCTTCTTTTCAAATGTAAAATGTTCGACAAGGAGTAATTCCTTCTTCAATGAGTCTAATCATTTGCTCAATGCACAAGTGAAGCTGTCCACTTACGTTCTGGCCTTGAAAAGACTCAGGCCTCCTGAAGATTCTGTCTTGACTTCAGTCTTGGATATGATTCAGTACCTACTGCATTGATTCATTACTTACTGCATTTGATTCCGTACCTGCTTCATTTGATTCTGTACCTGTTACATTTGATTCAGTAAACTCTGCATTTCATTCCCTAACTACTGCATTCATTTTTGTACCTACTGCACTCAATTCTGTACCTACTGCATTTGATTCACAACCTGCTGCATTCAATTCCTTACCTACTGCATTCGATTCCATACTTATTGCATTAAATTCTTTACCGATTCAGTGTCTACTGCATTCAGTTCACTACCTACTGCTCGGCTTACTGAGTCGTATGAATGCAAACTGTATTCTGTACAATCTGTGTTCTGTGAAGAGATCAAGAGAAGACACTACAGCATCTTCCTATAATACATGTAACCTGTATCTTTAATAACAAGTGTGAAAGACTCACTTCTGCCCTTAGAAATTTCCCTGCTTACAAATATGAGGAAATTGTGACAAATATTTTCTGACAAATATATTAGTTTTTGATAAATGGTGATATAAACACAATGTTTGGTGGAGGACTGGGATTTTTTTTGGATGATACTCAACCTCACAGCCGGACCGTCAATGTATAAGTGATGTGAAAGTGATATGGCTAGTAGCTGAAAGGAACAACTTCCCCGTTCCAGTAGGGTTTTTTTTTTGTTATTTGTGGTTAAATGGTCATCGACTCAAGTGCGTCTGAGTGAAATAGCCACCCAGTACCAAGCGTCTTTTATTCACACTGGGTCCAGTTACAGTTCCAGCATAGATGCCAGACCCCACAAAGAAAATAAGTACGACCACAGAGTTGGCCAGTACCTGAAGGAACATAGCAGTTTCTAAAGGGAAATATAATATTAATGATTATGGTTATTCAATATGCTTCACAGAACTGTATGACCACCATCTGTGTGTGTGTGTTTGGGTTTGTTTCTGTGCATATAGCTCAGGTGATATTTATCGCATCGTCTTGGGAAAGCATGACCTCAGCATACAGGAGGAGACGGAGCAGATCAGAGATATCCTTCGCATCGTTGTCCATCCTAAATGGAGCATCGAGTGCGTGGCATGCGGGTGAGCGAGAGCTATTTTGACCTTTGTATTTAAAAAAGTGCAGCTTTTACTGTTGCAAGGTTGCCAGGTCTCCTTCACAAAATGTCAAAATAGTTCAAAATCTACAAACCCCAAACCGATCCAAACCCTAAACACTACCTTTAGAGACCAAAGTAATTTAGATTTAAAAAACAGTAATCTTTAATGAAAAAATACTACACTGGCTAACTAGCATTTGTTATGTGTTATCCATAAAAAAAAACTAAAATCCCCACAGCCACTAAAACACCATTATAGTACACTATAATGCCTTGCATAAATATTGGCACACCTTAAACATTTCACACACTGATACAGCCTGAAAATCAAAATGGACATAATTGGGATTAAATATCATGAATCTACACAAAACAGTCTAATATTTTACAAATATTATAGAAATATACAGATTATGCAAAAAAATTGCAATTGCCTAATTTTTCATCCCCTCTTCACTTTTGGATCTTTGAAATATGTATAGTGCTGTGTGTGTGTGTGTGTTGCTGTGAACCTGTGTGTATTGTTGCAGTAATGACGTTGCTCTGTTGAAGCTGGATAAAGCTGCATTTCTCAGTGCGAGCGTTCAGACAGCCTGCGTTCCTCCTGCTGGAGAAATCCTGCCTCATGACACACCCTGCTATGTCTCTGGCTGGGGCGACCTCTACAGTGAGCCCACACACACACACACATACACACACACACAGTATTTTTTAGTTCACATTTCTTTGTTAGTAAGATAAAGTTATATAAACTGACACAAGAAAACAAGAAGTAGCATATACTGTATGCTAATTATTAATTGTGTAACATTTAGTGTTATTTTTTCCCGGACTAATCAAGTCACAAGTCGAGCAATGAGCGAGAAAAACAAGTGCACAGAATAAATTGTAGGTTGTGTTAGTTAGTGAATGGATATTAAATGTGCGACACGTTGAATGGAAATGTTTTTATCGCACTCTGAAGACAAACAACCTCTTCATCCTCGATCTTTGAGTCATCTGTGTTAGTGGTGATCATAAATCTTATCTAGATGTCAAGATATGCTAATTAGGCTAGTCAGGCTAGTAAGGAAGCTGGGACTGGTTAGAGCGTTGCCATGGTTGCAGTGTGTGTGTATGAGATTTGTGTTACTCTGAGGATCAAAGTTGTATGAGGTTCTAACTGTGTGTGTGTGTGTGCATCGTAGCACATGGCCCCATACCAGATAAGCTGCAGCAGGCCATGTTGCCAGTGGTGGATTACAGCATCTGCAGCAAGAGCGACTGGTGGGGTAAAAACGTGAAGCCCACCATGGTGTGTGCAGGAGGAGACATTCGCTCCAGCTGCAACGTGAGCATTCAAACACTTCTCTAAATACTCCTTTACTCACACACACACACACACACAGGGAACTTCCCAATGGACAGGTCCAGACGTGCAGAACATTACACCGTAGCTACAGAATAATTCAGATTATATATTGAATCATTTTATAAATAAATGTAAAGATTTGCGGAAGAAGTGAAACTGCAAAACTGCACACAGACAGACTTTTAATCCCGTTTTCATTTTCTCATGATTTTTCTTCTGCCCTTCTGTCTCTCTCTTTCTTTTCTCCTTCACTCTAATCTCATTTCTCTCATTCCACTTTCATTTTTCTCTCTCGTATTTCTTTCTGTTTATCTGTCTTCTCTCCTTGCATTCTTCATTCTCTTTCCCTCTTATTTTCTCCCGCATTTTCCCTCCCTCATTATCTCTCTGTCTCTCTCTCTGTCTCTCTCTCTCTCTCCTTTTTACCTTCCTTCATCCTCTTTCTCTGTTTCTTCTCTGTTCTTTGTCTCTTTTTCCACATTTTGACCCATATCATCATTTTCTATCTATCTATCTATCTATCTATCTATCTATCTATCTATCTATCTATCTATCTATCTATCTATCTATCTATCTATCTATAGGGCGACTCTGGAGGCCCTCTGAACTGTAAGGGGGAAGATGGTAAATGGTACGTTCAGGGTGTCACCAGTTTTGTGTCATCCACCAACTGTAACGAACTGAAGAAACCTACAGTGTTCACACGCACATCCGCCTTCAATGACTGGCTGGATGAGGTGAACACACACACACACAAACACACACACACCAGAATATAACTGGGATTAGCATAGTGAATGATTGTAAGTAAATTGGATGGAAGTTTTTTTGTTGAACAACCTGTTTTTAAATGTTTATAATTTACGTGAGCTGTTACTATGGAAACAATAACATATTAGAAGAAGCGCATTATTAGAAAGCTGTGATTTGCTATAAAAAACGAATCAGTACCTCCTGACCAATCAGAATGGAGAATCGTTCTGTGGCGGAATAACAAATCTGATGTTAATCTAAAACTGTCACAAATTATACTAATTTGTGCTTTTGGAAAGTGATAAATTTTCTGCTGGGAATCAGTAATGTCTATCTATCTATCTATCTATCTATCTATCTATCTATCTATCTATCTATCTATCTATCTATCTGTGCCTTCTTAACAAGAATCAGGCTAAGTGAACTGTCATAAATGAAAATAAATGTCCATTATTATAAAATGGCCATTATTATTGACCCCTCACAAACAAGTGCTCTTCAAAGTGAAGAATAGGACAGAATTCCAGAAAGAACCACAGTCACGGAAAATAATGACTCAATACTGTCACACATTACATCACCTGACCAGCCTGCCCTTTTTTCTCTTCCAGGTCATGCTTAAGTACTGAGAATGTCTAATGGATCAGCGGAGGACTGGCGAGAATATCAAACCCGTGCACTAACCCCTTAATAAAGCTGTTATTCAGTGCTGCATTAAGCTGTCAGTCTTGATCTGAAAGCACATGTGTGTTTTATGCGTTAACTTTCACAGCATGCCAGCTAACCACTGGCACGTCTACATGCTGGTGCACTTCAGGCGTGTTGATCTTCTGTCTAATTCAATATTCTTGATTAAAGCAAATCGTCAAAGTCTAGTCCGCCCAGTGAGGTAGACACAGCATTTTTTATTTTTAAAAAAATCTGTAAACTACTAAAAAAAACTAGTAGGTTGAGCACTGGTCTGGTCTTACTTTTTTAGCTCTTCTATTGAATGTAATGATGCTTGAAAAGAACTAATAGCAAAGCATTCTCCAATCTGATCGGTCAGAAAGTGTTGCATGTGTTAGCTGTCAATCAAATCCCAGGTTTATGCTGTATTCAGGCACTTGTTTTTAAAACAAATGATCATTTCTATAGAAGCCCATTCACAGGGATTTGGATGGTGGATGATATTCATAAGCTGAAGCTAATAATAATAATAATAATAATAATAATAATAATAATAATAATTTTATAATTATTTAATTATAAAATTAAATAAATTTTTTAATAATTTTTGGAGTTTGTAACATTCAGAAAAACAATTTCTTGTCTTAAAACAAATGATTTGATGGATGGATGGATGGATGGATGGATGGATGGATGGATGGATGGATGGATAGATAGATAGATAGATAGATAGATAGATAGATAGATAGATAGATAGATAGATAGATAGATAGATAGATAAGAACAAACAGAGAAAATGAGACGGGTAGAAATGTGGAAACAAGGAACCGAGAGGAAACAGAGAAAAAGAATGAAGGAAGGTAAAAAGGAGAGAGAGAGAGAAAGAGAGAGAGAGAACCGATCTCCATTTTCCCTTAAGAAGAATCCGAGACATCTCAGATCAATCATGGCAGAAACTGGTAGAGCCCAAGCTTCAGGATGTGTGTGAGTGTGTGTGTGTGAGAGAGAGAGAGAGAGAGAGAGAGAGAGAGAGGTGGATAAATTAGTCTTGATGTGCAACCTTGACTTTGAAATTGCTACCATTCCGACTCCATCGAGGTTTGATTAAAACGAAGGCCTGCCATGAGAAAAAAATATAGATTTCTCCCTCATTCCTCGTTCTTTTACCGTTTATTTCATTTTTGTATCGCCTTGAGATGACAGAAGCGGGTGATGAGTATGTGTGTGGCGGGGGAAGAGAAAGATAATTGTGTGTGTGTGTGTGTGTGTGAAGCGATTAGTGTCAGAAGAGTTTTGGTGTCATGGAGGCTACTGTGTTTCTGGAAGCTCTGAAACTCCAGAAACATCCGCCAACAGTTGACCTCTGATTGTCTGTGTGTGTGTGTGTGTGTGTGGCATGTAGAACATTGCTCAGCATAGCAATCCAAGCCTCCTCCAAGGTTAGACCACTGACTCTTAGTGGTAATGTTGTTAGCCTGTAATATCACCTACGTAGAATTTTTTTCACATATCTGAAAACCAGGAGTTACAGAAAGCCAGAGCTCCAGGACTGTAGATATGTTTCTGGAAGGTATGGAATATATTAGTACACATTTGTCTAACTCTCACTGTTATCCAGTTTTCACAACAATGCAGATAAATGTGGCAGTGGGACTGTGGGTGGCCAGGAGAGGTGATAAGTCAGCTCCAGAAATAACTACATAATGTCAGCGTTTTTGTACAGAAAAATCCCACCAGCAAGGAACACAAAACGGTCATTTCTTCAATTATTTCTGTCATTTTCTTTGATGCAGATGTAATACACAACTAAACAAGTCAAACCACAAAAAGACAAAGAGGATCAACAGTTTCCACTGAAACAAAAATAAACAAATTTTACATTTACGTTTGTATTTTCCAAACTGATTTTCAGCTTAAATGCGATTAACATGGATAGAAATGTAAAGAGAATTCTCGAATTTTACAAGTAAATATTTATTCTTCCTGTAGCAGTATTTCAGAGCTCTCTATTGGTGTAATTAGTTCTTTTGAGACAAAAAAACACTGTCAAATGTATTTATTTTAACATCAGTGGAAATAAGTGCTGGTCGATCTTCTTCCTTGTTTTTTATAGTTTTACTCCAGCTGTGTCTAACATCTGTGGCAGAGGAAATGACACAAATGCTTGAAAAATGACTGATTTGAAGTGTCTTGTTTTATTCCTCGTAGAATGTTTAAGCGCAAATTTGTAAGTGATATTAATTTTATTTATTAAACAATAACACATTCTACTTTTTATACTGTTTATAATTTTATTGAATGTTTGTGGAACAAGTTAGTTCTTTGTTTTAGGCTTTTTGTTTGTTTAGCCTGAAGGTTTTCATGAAAATTTTCCTGTGGCATCGAACATTACAGCTCTGACTAATACAAATCGCTGACAGTGGAGACTCCTTCCATAAATTGTAGATAAATATCTTCACAGGAAACTTAATCAACAAATACAAGGTTTTATTTAAACCATTTATACACACAAGTCCCTGTGTATGTACTATAGAAACAATACATACAGCATTAGTATGTTAATAGTTGTTTCGCTATTGTCACGCCTTTTAACCAATCGAAATTGAGGATTCATCAGCGCTATGGTGGAATACAACCAGATCAGCTTTGGTACCTTTAATGTTTTTGTTAAAATGTTAATGATTTTGTTAATGTTAAGAGTAGTTTTCAATGTATTGAGTCAACAGGTTTTCCATTCTCTTTCTCAGTATCCAAGCAATTTTACTGTGGTAATCGTACACACAGAGATTAGATTCGAAAATGCTTCTTTTTTGCTCCAAAATGCCATAAACCCGAGTCGTGAATGTCTCCCTTGGGTGATCGCCTTGCCAGGAAATAAGCACGCAGACTCGACTGTGAAATGGGTAAAGCATGCGTTTAAACCATAACTAATACTTTTACTTTGGAAAAACAAAAGACTCACACAACTACTCTATAGTTTAGTGGATTAGGAAATCACCCATTGAAAAGATCAAATTTATTCTTAAATATCGGATCAGTCAGTTTTATAGAATCTCTGCTACCTTGATGAAGGATCGATTTCAGCCAAACGTCTCTGGGAAGTTCATTGGGAAATAGAGAGAGATTTGAGCTGAACTATGTGTGTATACTTCTTTTTGTTCACATATAGTCATTTAACACATTCTTGGCAATATTATATGAGTTTGCATGTGTGTGAGCAAACAACCAGGCAAAATACCGCAAAAGAGATTTTACATTGTATATACATAATTATTTACATAAGTTTATACGTGTTTGTCTGTGTAAGGTCAGCATTTAACTCTTAACTCTCTTACAGCCAGTATTTTACAACACACACTTTAGACTTACCCCATACATACACACACATTCTAATGTTCAGTTTGTCATAGTGTTCTATCACACTATCACATTCGTAATCTGTGTATGTTTATGACTTTCCCTCACATCACCAAAAATACTGTTAAATTCAACATTTTACCTCACAGATCCTGTAACATTCCTGTTCTGTATTTGTTAGTTGACCTCACACATTCAAACAAAACTCTAATATTTTCTAATATACCTCATACAGTCATGTAAAAAGGTCTCATATCTATCATTTTACCTCACATACATTCACACAAAATACTCTCATATTAAATTTCTCCTCACACATTCATCAAAAATTAATTTATCTCACACACTGACACAAAATGGTCTCATATCCAAAGTTTTACCTCATACGTTCATGAAGAAATGCTGTGTATTTATTACTTTACCTCACACTTTCACATCAAGTGCTCTAATGTTCAACATTTTACCTCACCCAATCATGTGCAACACTGTACATTTATTACTTTACCTCACATATTCAAACATTTATTCAAACCATTCATATTTTCTAATATACCTCATACAATCATGGAAAATAGTCTCATATCCATTATTTTACCTCACACAATAAAGCAAAATACTCTCACATTTCATATTTTACCTTATACATACACACAACATGCTCACATGTTCAACATTTTACCTCACTTTCATTAAAAATATATCATTCTTACTTACTTTACCTCAGACATTGACAGAAAAAAACTCTCAAATTCAACACTTTACCTCACACATTATGTAAACTGATCTAATATTCATAATATTACCTCACACAATCATGGAACATGGTCTCATATCCTCACAACTTCATGAAAAAATGCTTGATATGTATTATTTTACCTCACACCTTCACACCAAATGTTCTTATGTTCAACATTTTACCTCACACAATCATAAACAATGCTGTGTATTTATTACTTTACCTCACATATTCACACCAAACACTCTTACGTTCAACATTTTATTTCCACACATTCATGAACAATGCTCTATAATTATTACTTTACCTCACACATTCAAACAAAACTCTCTTCATATTCTAGATATATTCTACATTGTAAATCTATCTATCTATCTATCTATCTATCTATCTATCTATCTATCTATCTATCTATCTACTTTAACTTTCACATATGCACAAAATATTCTTACACAACTTTACCTCACATTCACACAACACATTGGATTATGCTTTACACTGACTCACACATGCGCACAAAACGCACTCACATGCCACATGTAACCAAAACTCTCTCATATACAAAAAATGTTGTCACATTTCCTAATTTAATTCATGGATCAACATAGAAAATCTCTACTTTCACGTGCGTGCAGAATAATCTACTGTGCTTTACACAAAATGCAGTATTTGCAGCATACATTATTCTATATTTCACCTCACACAAAATGGCCCATGTTTACTAGTTTTATACACAAATTCATGCAAAATACTTAAATCCAAACTCAAACACATGTAAAACATGCAAACAAATGCAAAACACATTTATAAGAGAAGTGAAGTGAGTTGTGTATTTACAACGTTCCAACAATATACTCCAGAACCTCGGTCCAGTTTTTGCAGGTTTGTGTGTTTGTTTTGTTTGTGTATTTTTTATCTTGGCGCGCCCTCTAGTGGTTAGAATGATTAACAACACGTCATCAAACTGCTTTTAAACCGTCATTTATTTTGTCATTTGATGTAGCTACAAATAGCATAAACAGACAGAGATGTCAGCTTAACTAGGCACTATATATAAATAAGGTTACAAACAAACATGGCTTCTGAAGATAGATGGCGCTGATTAATAAATACAGATCTAAAGCTCAAGTAATGTAAATGCCACGTGTGTAAATTTGTTATATAGCTATAGCACAATTGCCATGTGTTTTATCACATCATTTAAATCTCATATTCTGCCTGTTTTTATTGTCATCCTCAAATTGCTGGGGTTTTGTTTATGAGAAAAAAAATAGCAAAAAGTTATAGTTACAGACTTGTGAGACTTCCACCAAAACTCATAAGATGATTTTTTAAAAAAAATAAAATAAAATAAAATAAATTCTGTGTTTTTTAAGATAGATTTATTGATGAGATTTATATTGATGAAAGATGAGTATTTATTTTCTACACACTTAGAAATAAGCCTGTGTTAACACACACACACACACACACACACACAAGTCCTAAGGTTATAAAAAAAAATAAAGATTTATTTCTG
Source organism: Hemibagrus wyckioides (assembly GCF_019097595.1). NCBI lineage: Eukaryota > Metazoa > Chordata > Actinopteri > Siluriformes > Bagridae > Hemibagrus > Hemibagrus wyckioides. The sequence continues at coordinate 11,080,898 of NC_080724.1, forward strand.
CATTCTGTTTCTGTAAATGATTCACCGTTCAACAAACTTTATAGGAATTCCTCTAAATTCACAAGCAAGCACATAAACTGGTGTATAAATGTTTTAACCAGCACCTACAATCTGATTTAAATTTTCTCATTCTGTCAAATTTGAATTCAGATTTTAAAAATGTAGTATTGTTTCAGATTTCTGAAATCAGATCATTATCTCTATCACTATCATTTCACAGTCACAGGTTTCTCTTACCTTATATGACTTATGGTCTAATTATCAAGCTGAAACCCGGAGAGTGTTCAGCTGTGCGCTGACCCTACAGTAATGTAGTTACAAGTCTACTAGCATGCTGTGTGTGTGTGTGTGTGTGTGTGTGTTTGATGTAGGTCCATAATTTAATGTTTTTTTTTTCCTTTTTCCATCACACTGTAGCACCATAGTTTTTGATTAACTCACATCTCTACTTCTCTTTGTAGCATAGATTATACTATCAGCAATTTCCATGCTCTAACACACACACACACACACACACACACATTTATTAATTAGCATATAATCAAGCTGTTTATTAAACTCTTTATGAGCTATATCATTACAAAGGGCAACTCTTTCCTAGCTGTGTTTATCCTTTTCATTTCTGTTTAATTTTAATTTCTTCTATTCATTTCATTTTCCCCCTATTTTATTACATTTGCTGAAATATTATTATATTTTATTATGTTCTACTTTGTTCTTTGTAGAGACAACTTTTTTAATTCTGTTTGACTTTGCTCCGCTTAATATTTATATTTTTTTTTAATTTTTATTTTTAACTTGTTTTACTTTGTTCTAATTTTAGATCATATTATAGTATTACATTATTTTATAGGGTTTTTATTTTGTTTACTGCACTCTAATCTAATCTGTAAACTGAACTCTATATTTTATTTTCATTCTTCTCTTTTTTCCTTCGCTCGTTCTGTTCTTTGTTCTGTTCTGTTCTCTATTTTTTAGATTCTGTTCTTGTTCATGCATTTTATTGCATCATATTTTTTTTGCACTCAATTCTAGTTCTGTGAGTATAAATTCATAATTTTATATAATTTCATAATTTTATCATTTTATTCATAGTTTTTTTTTTTCTTTTTTGCGCTATTCTCATGTGCTTTAGAATTTTATTTTATTTCGCTACATTCATTCTTTAGTCTACTTTTCTCCATTAGTATATTCTATTTTTTATATTTAGATTTAGTATATTCTATACTGTATATTTTATCATATAGTTATATATATATATATTTTTTTAGGTTTTCTATTTGTGGAATTTCATTCTACATTCTATTTTTATTCTGTTTTCCACAGTGATTTCAATAAAATTAAAAAGACAGAGGTGATATGGTATATTAATGTAAAATACTGAGAAGCCTTTTCTTTTCTTTTCTTTTCTTTTTTTGTTTGTTTTGTTTTGGTTTGGGGTTTATTTTTGTGTATGTGTGTGTGTTTTGTTTATCTGTTATGGAAATTCATATGTACATATGTAATTAAAATGCAATAAAAAGAAATTAAGGGAAAAAAATTAAGTTTGACTTTATATACACATACTATTTTTCTATACAACTGTTCATTATACCCTTCCAATCATTTTATTCTATGTTTCTCTAATCAACTTTTCTACTCAGTTCTCAATTCTATCTTTGTGTTTATATTTTTGTATATCTTTTTTTAATTCTATTTTACTTCATAATATAATTGTAAACTGTAAATTCTATTTGTATTCTATTTGACTGTATGATATTCTGCTTTGATTATTCGATTCTACTTTACTCTGTATATTCTATCTTATTGCATTATATTCTAACTTATTTCTATTTTCTGTTCTGTTTCTATTTCTTTTTAGCTTATTAATATTCTACTTCACTTTATAATGATTTTAATCATTAATAGTTTTTGTATATAATTTTTGTACATTTTATATTTGTAACTAAATTTTACTCTATTTTCTTTTCCATATATTATTTTGTGTTTATTTTTATTCTCATCTCTTTTAAACTGTTGACTCTTTAGTACAAAGATAACTCGTACTCCATATGCTGACTGTTGCTTTTCTGCTCATCGTCACACATTGAAACAGATTGAGGGAGAATCATTTGACTCGTTTAGCTTTCGCTTGGTTGATTTGTAATCGGACGGATGTGCTTTTGTTTGCTGGAGCGATGGCCGATTACGTGAGATGAATCAAATGCCTGTTATACTTTACCTCATGTGGCTCCACTTTACGTATCGCAGTAAAATTATAGCTGCGAGTGTGTGTGTGTGTGTGTGTGTGGACTCCATTATCATTACCTTACCTGATGTAAATATTTGTTTCAGGTTAATCCTGAAGTAAAAACAATAAGTGACTTGTGCATAACGTCATGCCATTGTGGACTCTGATATTCTTTATAAATAGTGTTTAATGTTCTATAATGTAATATTTACAGGAGGTCAGAGACACGGAAGCTCAAACTTTTTTTTCCTCATTTGCTCTGATCAAAAAGCAGCTCACTTATTTTGAAGTCTTGCTCATTTTACCATATTATTTTTATCTGCAAAACTGATTGTCGTTGCAGTTTGACTCTGTAACAGAAGATGATATTTACTTTGGTCAGTCGAGTGGTAATACACATGTCATAGCCGTGACCTTTGCCTTCATTTCACACTGACAAAGAGACTCGGAGAAAGACCTGTTTGGACTCGTTTGGCCGAGGTGAGCGGTTTATGAGCTGTAGTTTAGTATTGGAGTTTAATATGAGAGTCGTCCTGGATGACCGCAGTCATGAACTTATTGAACCTGCCTATTTTAATAAACACTCTGTGAATCATTTACTACAGATCTGTACACAGCACAGTGCACTGAAAACACTTTCTACTTATAGTTTCCTTTAAACAGCGGATTGTTGAGAGTTTTGTTGCTGTTTTACATTTTTTTTTAATAGATGTATTAAAAAGCTGCATTACCTTCACTTTTTCCTGCATCTTAAATTTGAGAGATCATATAGATTACTGATCATATATTTCATATATATGATCATATATTTACTTAAATATTTTTACACAAGTGTACACAGTTTCCATTCAGCTAAACTGGTGGCTACCAGTCCCTGTTAGCTGCGTTAGCTAAGTTTCAGACACTGTTTATATTTTTAAAAAAAACATTTAAAGTTCTGATAAAGTGTGATGAGTCCGAACGTGTTGATTAATACTTTTGTAACCTAACAGCAGCTCTAACACTAATCACAGTTTAATATTAATGCACTTGTTTAATGTGAGCATTTCTCTAGAAATGTACTTACACTGGGATTTGTTCAGCAGATGCTTCAGATTTAAAGCTGAAAAGAAAGCTAAACAAAGGTATTTGTTCTGGTGTTGCTAAGTTTTAATAAAGGAGATGTTTATTTAATATGGATGGAAGTAGTCTCCAGTGTCAGGTTTTCTCTTTCCAGTTTCTTGTTACTGTGACCAGCTGCAGTTTATTTATTTATTTATTTAGTTAGTTAGTTAGTTAGTTTTTTTGTTATTTTTGAGGAACAAATGAGAAAATAAACTTTAACTTTAAGAGAAAAAGCACTGGTTTTAAATATAACTATGATGAAATAAAAACTAAAAAAACTTTTTATTTAATCATGCACAAAATGCTGTGATGTAAAAGGAACTTCAGGTTGTCAGCATGCCCCGCCCCCCGGGTGTTTTATTTCTTATGTAATTACATTATTTCATATTATTATATAATTATATAAGCTAGATAAGACAATTGGGCTATACTCTGTATACCACCTGTATACCAAATATTTCTAAAAATTTCTAGTACTGAATATGTACAATATAAGACTGCACACATTGTTTACATCTGTTTTGCACCATATGTGGTTTGGTGTGTAGAAATATAGCATAAGCTTTCTTTATGCACATGACAATAAACCTGAATTAGAACAACACCACAATTACAGCTCCAAAATATGAAATGAAAATCGGACAAAATATGTATATTATTACACCTCCAGGGTTGAGGAGTTGATTCCCATCTCTCTCTCTGTACATGGATGTTCTCCCTGTGCTTCAGGGGTTTCCTCCGGGTCCTCTGGTTTCCTCCCCCAGGCCAGAGACATGTGTTATAGGCTGATTGGCATCACTACATTGTCCATAGTTCACTTCTCAGCCTCACTCAGTTCACGTTGTGTTTTTAGTCTGGCCTTGAGAAGCAGGTTTAAATTTAGGATTACAAATTTCCTCAGAAATGTGTTCCACATGTGAACTGTGTAGATGTAATGAAGATACAGATAAGATTTTTTTTTTTTTATGGTGGTGTGGGAGTACCATAATCACTGTGCTTTCAACCACGACTCTGTGGATGACTTTAACCTTCGATCTGCAAAAAGGACAACAATAATTATAATAATAATAATAATAATAATAATAATAATGATAATAATAATAATAATAATAATAATAATAATAATAATAATAATAATAATAATAATAATAATAATAATAATAATAATGCTTTATCTGGATGTATTACTGTGGAATTTTGAAGTAAATGGAATTAAACCACACATTCTGAACAACTCATTTCTATCATTCTACTCTGTCCAGTCACAGTTACAGTTAAATACAACAGCCTGAGTGGAATTCTGTAAAAAAAATATTTACAGTACTTGTGTGAAATGACCTTACTGTCTGGCTACAAAATCACTGTGCTGTGACTGTACTGTAAAACACAATAAAGCATACACTATCATTAAAAACCTAATCCTGAAGCAGCAAAAAGGACTTTGTGTGGTTATTTCTTTTATTTTTCATATTTTATATTATTTTACTCAGGTTTTGGGGTAAACAGCTTCAGCTGATTTTTAAGAAATTGCAACAAGATTTAATCTCTAGCCACACGAAAGATAAAGCTAAGTTGCTAAATTTATACAAAAAGTAAAAACTACAACAATGAGTACAACATAGATAACTACACAGTTACATCACAGTTTCTTTTTTTTTATATCTAGCTAGCTAGCTTCATGCTATTGAATCAAACTGGAGGTAAACCTAAGCAATGTTTGTTAGCAAACACTTGTTTTCTAGCAGGATATTTCAAATATCTCACACACATAGCTTGCTTTCTTTTTGTTTATTTTCTTATTTTTTGTTTATTTTCTCTTTTTTTTTTAAATGTCTAGCTAACTAGCTTTGTTTATTCTATTGAATCAAAGTGGCAGTAAAGCTAAGTAATGTTTGTTAGCTAACACTTGCTTGCTAGCAGGAGATTTCAAATATCTCACACACATAGCTTGCTTTCTTTTTGTTTATTTTCTCTTTTTTTTTGTCTTTGACTTACTGAATCTGTTGGTTTTGTTCTCATTTTGTTGTTCAGGTGAGCAGTGCAACCGAAAGTCATTACTGGGCAATATCTTTGGTTTGTTTTTACGTGGAATGAAATACATCAGGATCAGATTTGCAGATAAGAATTTTTAAAGAAAACCCAAATCAAATATATAAAAAGAAAAATATTAAATATTAAAGCAACAGTAGAAATATTATTACTAATAGTTACTGTATTAATATTTACTGTAGTTACTGTAATACTAATATACTAATATACTAATATTACAGTAATTACACCTGATAATTACACTGCCAAGAAGATACTTAAAAATAAATGTGCAAGGTTATTTTATTACAGTGCACCTAATATCTAATGAATTTATGATACACGGTATTATTCCACAAAGACACAATATCACAAGATAATATCAATCACTTAAAGTCAATAAAAGTCCACAGGACTTGCTCGTGGCCAGATCTGGGTTCAGGAGTGGCGTCTTTGCGTCTCACAGAGCCTCCGGTACATTATATGGTGTAGATAATAACATAACTTTGGTCTCTAGTCCTCTAGAAAGTCACATGATCGACGATGGCTTGTGCATCAAAATAAGGCGTACAAATGCAATAATTAACATGCGCTACTGATGAATATTAATCGTTATTGTAATTAGCTGATAATGTCACACACATGCATGATCCAAAGGGCATCAGAATTCTACTCCATCAACACCACTTCATTACATCCAGCATCAAAAAGGTCACGCTTATCTGAGATTAATCAGCAACCGAGCATAATGACTTGATTTCAGTCATAAAAGCTGCCAAGCGATAAAGGAATATTTCAGTGTGGAGCTGATTCCAAGATTAACATTGCATTTAGTCTTTCAACTTTTCTACTTTTTTACATTTTCAACATTCAGATAAAAACCTTTCTCAAGCCACTACCTCAAGGTGAAGATCAATTTCCTGAAAATTCATGCATTTTCTTCTATATCAAGTTTTAGCACTGAATTAGCAAAACTAGCATCCACCACTAATAACATGAAGATATTAAAGTAACGTTTTTCAACTCATAATTCTGTTTCAGCTTGCCATCTGGTTATGAAGGTTGAAATTTTTCAAGAAATCCCATCAATCAGTAAAAAAAAAAAAAACCTGTGTGAGAGAAGTTTCGTCTTCTCGTGATCTTCATGAAATCCTTATGATGCAACTTTCTGTTCATCTTAAACATTGCGGTAAAAATCTATAATCTATAATGAAAGACTATGTTTCATTTATGAGGTGTTGAATGATTTCTGTGCATTTTAATGATCAAAATATGAATAGCAAATTTATTTATAAAATTAATGATAAAATACCATGATTTTGTTCAGGACATGTGTTGTTGTGATTCCTGTTTTAACATCTTCACGTTTACAAGAAGAACAACAGCAGATGTGATGATTAAACCCCAAGAATGCTGCTATTAAATTATTTCTTTAGGGAAACTGCTGCCAGTGTGCTAGCATGCAAGTATGAAATTAAAGTAAATATATAATTACGCAAATATGCAGGTATGAGTCTACATTATTACAGTACACTAGTATGCAAGGATTCATTGTATCCAATTACACAAGATTATGTCATAAACATAAAAATAAAATTTCAGGAAATAAAAACTGACGTGTTTTATTTTATTAGCACAGGTTGTTCGGATGGTGAAATTTCGCAGATGTATCTTTCTTTTTATGATGTACATGTCCTATCCAAGTTTGTGCAATGTCACAGCAGATGGTAAAGTCTTACTAAAAGAGTCATTCAAATCATTTTAAATAAAATTTTCCTTCAGAGTATCAAAAACGATTCAGAGCAAGATGAAACCGCCAAGTCCTTTTATTGTATTTTCCATGAAACGTCGTCGTTGTCCACGACAAGGGTCGAAACTCAGACGGATGTGGTTAATGCAGGTAAATCCATTACCAGAGTCAAACGAAACAGATGAATGAGGTCTTCTATTAAAATGTGTTAAACCTGTTAAGAAACCAGGAAATAATGAACAAGGAAACAAAGCTGAAACAATTACAGCGGAATACAGGAAAAAGATGTAAAGGAAAATTCCAGGCAGTGGACAAGACAGGGCTGGGCAGTGCAGGGAGATGAGCAGAAGAAGATCTGAAATAATCAATGCCCTTTCTTTATGTATGGAATGCAGCAGATAAGAGATGAACCCTGAACCCAGACAGCAGTGATGCAGCCTGACCTAAAACAGAAACACAACCAGAACCAACAGGAGCAGGGATGGACTCGGGGATACCTCTGGCTATATAAACTGATTAGGTCTAGGCCTTAAGGATGAGTAGAGACTGATATTGAAACATTGAATAAGAATAACAGAGGACATCAAAGTAATGAGTAGATGAAGATGGACCTGTGAACATCTGAAGCAGATGACCTCAGCAATTGGAAAGGCTGAAGTTTCAAGGCCATTGAAATGCTGAAGGGAATCTCAACTTGATGTCCATGTTTAAAATGAAGCACTGTATAGAAACAATGGAGGACAAGATACAGGGATTGGAAGCTGATGGATCCTGATTTTTTCTTCTCACTTCACCAGTCAAAGGAATGGACTCTTTTAAGTATCTACTCAAAACATTATCTCCAGAACCATCTGGAAGATCCATCCTCAGAAGATATATCCAACTTTTCAAATTTTTGTACCTTGATACCGGGACAAAGATATTTTCTGCATGACTGAACTCCCTAAATTGTGTTTATCTGAAATTTTCACTAATGCTAAAACCACCAGGTCCTTTGGCTTGGTTTGACTTAACTCTGTAGCTCCAGGTGACTCCTCCCCTGCCTACACAGAGACCTATCCACTTCCTGTCACACATAAACCAATATTTCACTATTTGACCATGGCTTCCCAATTTCATGTTTACTTTTTCTGTTAGCTTAATTAAAGTTTGTTGAATCATTTTTTGAACTTTTTTCTTCACAACTTTCACCTCTGGTTTGATCAGTAGGATTGAAAATGCTGCAAAGCTCTAATATCTTTTGTAAAAGGTGCTTCAAATCATTGCTCTCTGATGCAACTTCATTTCCAAAAACCAAAACCAATTTTTTTCTCAGCCTGACCAATAAAATAAGAGAAAACTTTGTCAACACAATATTTTAGAACTTTGATTGTTTGAGTTGGGATTTAATTTGTATGTCTTTGCTTTGTTATCTAGTTAACTTAATATTTTTGTTGCAAAAGTCAAGTGAAAGAGAGATTTAAAGGTTCTACTAAACCCCAATAAACTATTTTAATCTGTCTCTCAGGAGTCCGTGTCCTTGAAGCATCAACACTTTGATAAGGAATCATACAGATACAGGTCAATAGGCATAATAAAGACACAATAATAAGTATAATTGTTTTATAATCTTTTATCACCTTCTTTGCAGAGCAGAGAGCTCATTAGATTTAGCTGTTCACATAATTTAATCTAAACTCATGAAATATCTAAACAGAGCATAGGCAGGAATTCAACAGGTTTAACTATTTACTGTTATTTTACTCAAATAATCCAAAAAGAATCAAATTTATTCCATAAATAAAGGCCAAAATTTAAGGTTTTACAGTTAATACTAGCACTGTCTCTGAGTTTACTTGTAGATTCAATGTTGAAACTGTCCATAAAACTATTAACATGAGACAATCTTTAATAAACCTCACATTTAAAGCTTATAGTTTAGGATCCTCAAAAAGATCCCTCAAAAAGTTAAATATACTAATATTGCTGTTCTTTATAATTACATTATGATTAAACTAGCTAGCTATATGTCCATGTTATATATACATGCATGAATATAATAAAATATAATATATAATAAAATAGCGCTTATAGTCTTGATATAAAATCAAGAACATCTATGAATATATTATGTGCTACAAGCCATTTTTAACTGGGTCTACAATTTATAATAAAACACACACACACACACACACAAATGTACTAAAAGTACAAAAAGTAAATAATCACAACGTTAAATTTCAGTAATTGCGATTTACATCTTACGTCAATTGCTGGACACAGAGGTTTTTAAGCGTGAAATGTTTACTGCCTACGATCAGACGTGTAGAAGAAATAATTTCTTCTCTACAACAGAGCTCTCAGAAATAACAGACCCAGAACTTGGCATTTTTCCATTTACCAATGTATTATTATTATTATTATTATTATTATTATTATTATTATTATTATTATTATTCGGTTATTACAGGTTTTTCATGGCAGAAACTAACAGTAGACTGATGTATGAAACAAACAGAAATGACAGTATAATAGCAGATAAATAACAGTAGGATAACATAACTGACATTGTAATAGCAGAAATGACACAATAATAAATACATTACACAGTGGCACATAAATAACAGAACAACAGAACAAATGACAATGCAAAAGCAGAAATGACACAAAAGTAAATACATGACATAATAGCACATGAATGACCGTGCAATACAACAAATGACATTAGAGTAGCACAAGAACGTCACAGTAAAACATAAACAGCAGTAAAAGGCATAGCTGCATGAAATTATTACTGTTTTCTCCCCAAATGTTCAGCTTCTTATTGTGAAATAATATCTTTAAGCAGGATTAGCTCTAAGTCCTGATATTTTTTCTCATTCTGCCAGCAGAGGGCGCACGGAGCCGATAAGACGCACGTAATATTTCTACTGATTCAATCATACACAAGTTCAAACATCTTTTCCACTGATTAGACATTAGACATTAGAGCCAAAAAATCTTCAGCTTGTAGCGTTACAACATTTTTTTATCACATTATTGAATCTGAACATTGTCCAAAGGCTGTTTATTGGCGCTCGTAAATCTATAACGTGCCTCCGTGCGGCTGCAGAGCGCGCGCGCTGTATGCGTGGTGGGAGGGGGGGAGGTGTCTCGTGCGACAGGTGTGCTGCATAAAAAGGAGCGCGAGCCCAGACTCGAACAGGTACCTCAGGTGGACACTGCTCAGTTGTTTCAGGACTTAAAGCTGCTTTAAACTTACTCCAAAAGGTAAGAACAAGGTATATGCATTTGCTCATTTTATAACTTTTCTACAACTTTACAGCTGGGAGATTGTTTGTTCAAAACATCTGTGACTAAAATTTGTGAATTTATTTGTAAAAAGTCTAAAAAGACGCATTTCCATCAGGCACTCATTTTTTATCTCATCTACACCTGAAGGCAATCAGATCTCATAATATGCATCATATTTTACACGTTTATCTAGAATTCTTCTGTGACTGTTGGCTTTGAAGAAACATAACAGTGGAAATCCAATTATTTTTAATTTAGCTGTTTATTTATTTATTTATTTATTTATTATTATTATTATTATTATTATTATTATTATTATTAATTTTATTGAGTTGTTTTAGAATCTGCATGGAGGGTGCTAACAGTAGACCTAGCCAGGAAAACCCAATGAAAGTACAATACTACGATAGTAGCTACACAATATAAAGAACGCAATAGTACATGAATGTCACAATGTTACATAACTGGCGGTACAGTGGAATACAGGCAGGGGTTGATGTGTTATTTTAGCTAGACTATGTGAGAGAAATAATCTATCATGAAGCCGCTGCTTAATATTTTTGTAACTATCCTCCAGGCAATGGCTCCACGGCCAGAGATCGGAAGTGACTCTTCAGTCTCTCCACCAGACCTTGGTAAACCATATTCTTTTCCCTTCCTTCTTTCTCCATCTTCTCCTTCCTTCACCCATGACCCATAATATTTCTGCTCCTTTAAACAGACACAAACTCGTCCAAAGATGCTGTGGTGCTTCCAGCGTACTCCACCGTGGCTCTTGTGGAATTAGATCCTGATTCGGTTAACCCATGGGAACTTCCTGAGCTCCAGGACATGGGGCCCAAATGGTCAGGTGAGCTGCCACGCCAGTCTCTGACGCTCAGCGGTCTCCAAAGTCGAGGCACGTGTGTGAAGGAATGCTGGGTATGAAACAATCTTTCATTTTTTGTTCTTCTGTGCAGAACTGGACACAAAAGGAAAAATACTCCGAGTCCTTACCTCGATCGGAAGATTTGTTCTCTTGCTCGGATTCCTTTACATGTTTGTTTGCTCCCTGGATGTTCTGAGCTCAGCGTTTCAGCTTGTTGGTGGTAAGTGAGAAGAATTTACTCTGGATTTTTAATTATGTTCTATTATTCTATTCAGGTTCTATTATTCTATTAGCATAGAGTGTTACAGTAAGGTCACGATTTGTACAGCTTTTTACTGCTATCTATTCTAACTGTCGTTAATGTGGTTAATGTGTAAAGTGTTGAAATGTTCTTATCTTTTCTTTTGCTTAGATGTGCATGTGTCCAGGTGCAGGTGACATTCAGTTCATTTTTTTTAACAGGAAAAGCAGCTGGAGATATCTTTCAAGACAATGTGATATTGTCCAACCCTGTGGCAGGGCTTGTGATTGGTGTCTTGGTTACGGTGTTGGTTCAGAGCTCCAGCACGTCTTCATCCATTGTGGTCAGCATGGTGTCATCTGGACGTGAGTCCACTTTTTACTTTATCCCAATGTTAAATATAATATACAAACCATAAGAACTTGTGGTGAATGGTCTTGGAATAGCATGTGCTGGGATTTAAGAGTTCCTTGTGTTCTTTTTTTTTCAGTACTGGAGGTGCAGTCAGCAGTGCCTATCATTATGGGTGCTAACATCGGTACCTCCATCACCAACACCATTGTGGCTGTGATGCAGGCCGGGGATCGTAATGAGTTCCGCAGGTAGATACAACATGCCAGATTTGTAGAAGCAGCTTCAAAGGATTTAAACAAAATTAGGATACTTTTGGGACAAGGTTGCAGGTGGAAAAAAGCCAGTCTATGAATTTGTCAAGAGTTTTTTTGTTATGGCTAGTGTAAAATAATTAGTTTGAGCTAATCAAGTTCTGGAAACACAGAGATCAAATGGACAGGTGAATACAAACATAATAATGCAAAAATTTGGAAAGGGAAAAGCAGATGAAGCAGTGGGGATGATAAATATGAACTTCTTTTTCAGACAAAGACTGAAAAAAAGAAATAAAACATGTATTTAAAATAAAATAAAAACTTTCTAATGCCTAAATTTTTGAGATGTATTTGAGATTGGATTTTTTTCCAAAACCTGGCAACCCTACAAATGAATTCAGCCATTTTCAATGTAATGCCAAATAATTCCTAAAGTATTGAGCAATGCATAAGATTTCATACCTTGTAGAAATACTTGGTTCTAATCCTTAGAGTCAAAAATCTTCAAAATGATGAACGCTACACTAAGCATGTCCCATCAAATATCCTGCTCTTCATTATCTAATGAATATTTCTCACTGTGTGTTCCAGGGCATTTGCTGGAGCCACAGTTCATGACTTTTTTAACTGGCTGTCTGTGTTGATATTGCTGCCTCTGGAAGCAGCCACTGGTGTCCTGTACAAGCTCACCAAACTCCTCATCGACTCATTCCACATCCAGACAGGCCAGGACGCCCCAGACTTGCTTAAAGTCATCACTGAACCACTCACCAAAAACATCATCGAGGTAACAATAAATAAATAAATACATAAATAAAATAAACCATCCCACTGAATGACTTAGCATCTCAAGATTAATGAGGCGACCCAATTGTGGGTTAAAATAATAGCTTGGAATGGCTCAGATTAGCCCACAATCTGTCAGTGAAATCAAATCCATCTCAGATGACAGTCCATTATGGATGGTGGCTTGTTTTTCCTCTAACTGCATGACTTCTAGCCTCTGATTTAGTGCCTGATCTCATTCTGCATGTGACCTCAACCGTATACTGTACAGGTTCCATCGAAATAACAGCTCTTGAGTTTGGAATTTGGTCTGGTGACTCATATTCCTCTCTCTTCCTCTCTCCTTTTAGCTGGACAGTTCTGTCATCAGTGACATAGCCATTGGTGATCCCAGTGCTCGAAACAAGAGCCTGATCAAGATATGGTGCAAAAAGGAGAAATTCACGGTAAGGACTGAGAATGTAGGCAAACATGCCACCTATAGATGTCCAATTTTTCATTTCCAGCAGTAACAGGGAAACAGAAGAATTTGAACATATACAGTATAGACCTATCATTTGACTTGTGTTAATGTGTAACAGCCTTTGTGCCCCAATGAAAGGTGTTTAAGGGTTTAAAAAGCATGGAGATAAACATTGGTTACTAATAGCATGTACTCTAGCACCGACTACATTGTATATTAGCTGTTCTGTTTGGAAACATGTTAGTGACATGAACATGAACTTACATGTTTTATTGCTTTTTGGTATTTCAGACTCTAATGAATGTCACCGTTCCTGGAGTAGCAAACTGCACAGTCGGTGCGCCGTGCTGGATGGAGGGCAACCAGACATGGACACAACAGAACATAACAGAGACCAAAAACTTACAGAAATGTAAGTGACTTGTCCTTTGTGGGAAGGTTGATTGTTGGAGGTTGATTGTCGCCTCTCATCCCTGCATACATACTTCAGACCATTAGACCGCGACTCCCATTAACTACTGCACTGTAAGGACAATGGTTTTCTTTCAGTGGCATATGATTCGGCAAACATCTTCCCCATCTTCCCCTCCCTCTCATTCTACTCTTACATGCTCAATGGGGCTATTCTTCTCTTTGGGCTGAACTACCTGAGGCCGCCGAAACCAGACAAAAAAGGCCTGGCTAAATAGAGAGGAAGGCTTGTGGTTGGGGGTCACGTTTGGAATTGATGGCGAAATTTAAGCCTGCTTGAAGCTTGCTGGTTGTAGTAGCACTTACATACATCCTGTACCCTTGTCGCCATCTTGTAGCCTTTTAATGAGTCTACATTACCAAATAGTACCATTATCATCGATAATTGGAATTGGATCGTCATAAACGTTCCTCATAAAGGATTTAATAGTATAAAAGTGACTGGACGGTTGTTAGGTCCTTGAAGATGTTTTAATACTCTTTTGAGTACATCAGTGTCAGAACTGATGAAGCCAATCGAAGGAATTATACAATGTTTATCATCCTTGATTTGCTATCACCAATAGACCAATGGAATCACCATGCATTGTTTCCCCTTTAACTGAAATTTGAAAACCTGAACCTTTTATCTTGCTCCAGGTTCTCATCTTTTTGCCTCGGCGAACTTGCCTGATCTGGCTGTAGGACTGATCCTGCTAGCTCTGTCCCTGCTGGTGCTCTGTACATGCCTCATTCTCATCGTCAAGCTGCTCAACTCCATGCTCAGAGGTCAGGTGGCTGTCGCCATTAAGAAGGTGCTCAACACAGGTGAGACTGCTCAAATGATTAACTTGTGTGATGCTTGCATTCATTTTCTTTCTCAAGAACACATAGGATTTAATATTAAATCTGGACATTTGATTTAGTGTGATATGGTCAGCTTTGGTATTGATTTGGCAAACAAACTGGGTGGACCATCAAGGCATTGATTCTATTTGTGTAAAGGAAGCAGTAAAACCTCTAATAGTCATGGATTAGTGTCCAAGTGGATGAGTGCATAGCCTGTATATGATAGCTGGCACAGGCTTCCTTATCCTGATGTCTGAAGAGTTAAACAGGTATAAAAAATATGAACTTGGGCCTCTTACTTGGGCAACATATCTGAGCATGTGATATGTTACCAAGAGTGCTCAGGTACACTACATTCCTGAGTACAGCAGAATGTACTGATTACACAAGGCTTCTTTGTATTATCTTGTGACCTGGTGACACTTGGATGGTTTTTTAATGTTGCCATCATCAGACATTTTCCAAAAACATTCATACACATGTGGTTTGAGTAACTGGATTCCTCTTTGCAGATTTCCCCTTTCCATTTGCATGGGTCACTGGCTACCTTGCCATCTTGGTGGGGGCAGGAATGACCTTCATCGTGCAGAGCAGTTCAGTCTTCACCTCTGCCATTACACCTCTTGTTGGTGAGTATTAGCTGAAATATGAACATTTGAATTCTTCTACTAACAAAGACGTGTGCACTACACTACTTATCAAATGATCTAGCAGTCCGTAAATGGTATAGTGTAAGTTGTTCATGGTATTTCCATTTTTTCCTCAAAGATTGAACATTTTAATGGTCTTTTTAGAGTTTTATTTTGTTTAAATTTGAGTTCAAAAGTTTTCATGTTTCTTTGCAGGTATTGGTGTTATTAGCATTGAGCGAGCCTACCCCCTTACGCTTGGCTCCAATATTGGGACAACAACCACTGCTATTCTTGCTGCCATGGCAAGTCCTGGAGAAACACTGGCTAACTCGCTACAGGTTAGCCCTCCAAATACGATTACACTAATTAAACTTCCAATGGCTTTGTTAATATCATTTGTAACTCATGTAGTCTCATTTTCTTGCAGATCTCCCTGTGCCATTTCTTCTTCAACATCTTTGGCATAATGCTGTGGTACCCAATTCCTTTCACACGTGTGCCTATCCGACTAGCTAAAGCTCTGGGTGACCGAACAGCCAAATACCGCTGGTTTGCCTTCGTCTACTTGGTCCTTTGCTTCTTCATTCTGCCCTTGACTGTGTTGGGGCTGTCCATTGCCGGCTGGCAGGTTCTGGTGGGGGTCGGCGTACCCGTGGTGGTGCTGGTGATCTTCGTAGTGGTGGTGAACATCATGCAGTCACACTGCCCACACGCCCTGGTTCCTGTGCTTCGCAATTGGGACTTCCTCCCCCGGCCACTGCACTCGCTCAAACCGTGGGACCGCATCGTCACCAGGATGATGGGCTTTTGCGGGAAACGCTGCTGCTGCTGCTGCAAGTGCTGCCAGAAAGGGGAAGTGGATGAGGAGGAGAAGAATAAGAAAGGCTTGGAGATGTACGACAACCCCACACTTTCCGTAGATGATGAGAAGAGCCAGATTCAGACAGTCTCTGGAACACATCTGTAGCATGTAATAAAGTGTATAGTTATTACAGGACTCTATTACATATTATCATTTAGCATGTGCGCTACATAAAGGGGCTTGAAGTAGACTGTGTACTTGAGGCTGCTAGATGGTTCTTTTAAAGCAGCCCAGAAGGAACTTGTAGAACCATTCTAACAACAGCAGATCTGACTGAACAAGCCTTGGAGGAGTCCGGTTCTCGGTCCTGAGACATTCTGCTAACCAGATCTAGACTATGCTTGCTGTATGTTCATTTTTTTAGCACCGTTTGAAGCTGCTCTCATTGTACGACCGCATATCTGTGAAGTGCAAATTTTAAATGCAAATGCAGATGGCCTTTATTATTAATTCGTACATATGGATTTTGTTTAAAACTATTTAAAGAGTTGTATATTTTAAAGAATTATATTTGTAAAGAATTATTACATTTGATGCCTTTTAAGCCCATGGCTTTTTAGAGATTTCTAATATGTATGTTTCTTATATATGTGCATTGTTTATACAGATTAAAAAAGAAAAAAAAAATATAAACATGAATCACTACAGACTGTCTGTATTGTATATAAGGATTTTAAACCAGTCAGAACTGGGAAGTATGGCCTGTAAATAAAAATGTAAAAAAAAAAATATATATATATATATATATACTTAATGATGTGGTATTTTTTTTGGGTTTTATTATGGGCAGTGGCAGACCATCAGGGCCAGTAAGGCCTTCTCTGCTGGCCTAAACAGCAGTGATCTGAATCACTGATTTGCATTTTAATATATTTAATATATTTTTCCATGAATGTGTAGTAAATGATTCCCAATAGTCTATTCTCTACATTTCATAGCTTTTCTCTTGGTTGCGCTGCTTCCAGTAGTGTTTATTTATGATGAGTGTTTATCCAATCATATTTCAGCTAGTGGCTGACATCATGTGTTGCCCGGCTCTAAGGCCTTCAGAATCAATAGTGCAGGCGCCCAGAACTTAAAATAAGTGGCAATGAAACTGTTCCATTTACCAATCAGATTTCGAGTTGGTATCACTGGGGCCATCTAGCAGGCATACGATTATGTCAGCAATTTCCCGTCCTTTGATTTGATAATTGGAGTAGTCAGAGGCAGCGACCCGCCCATATAGTGTTTCTATATTCGCTGCATCTCATTTCGGATGCTGCGTCCTCCGGAGATTGCAGTTTGCTGCATGCTGCATCAAGAATGTCGTAACCGTAATAAAACAGACTATTCCTTGTGAGGTGTGAAATACTGTAGCCTAATTTCTTTTTTACTTTGTTATTTAACGGTTGATTAGTATCTATTGCCGTGGCATCTAAGATAATTTTCATTTAAGGGGGACTCAGCCCCCAATGAGGGTATAATAGTAAAAAATAAATGAATAAATAAAATAAAATGGCGTCATAATGATGGTATAGAGGTGGATTAATTCAGGACACCAGTGTAGGCCTAGGTGTGAAATGTACGGCCCGCAACTGATATTGGGTTTTGCTCCAACTGATTTCAACACAATTTCCAAAAAGCGTGTTGAAAATCCGTGAATAAAAATGCATAAATACGAATTTTTAATACCTAATACAAAATACTCTAATGTAAATATTTTAAAATGAAATATAGTTTTTTAACTATAATGGATGAAAGCTAATTCTAACATTAGCTAATATTCAAAAAACTGCAATGTTAGTTAATGACAATAATAATGATAATGAACTTGAATCAATTAAACAGTTACTGTTTTCTAATTCATTACAGTACCACAAATTCTGAACAACATCTGTACTTTGTTCCTGTGTGTTAGCTACAAGATCACAACAACTTTGTGTGGCTAGCTAGAATCCAGCTGGACCGCTAGAAAAATCTATGACTAATAATAAATATCAAACAACTGGGACATGTTAATAATATTACTATAAACACCTCCTTATGGAAAGGTTCACAAGGATCAATGATTACAGGTATCTCTTGGGTAATTCAGGTTTTTTATTTTAACTATAGCTGATCAAAAATCTACCTTTTATTTATTCATTTATTCACTCGGTGTGTGTGGTTGTCTATCTATATGTGTGGCCCTGTGATGGACTGGCGACCTGTCCAGGGTGTACCTGCCTTTCACCCAATGTGTGCTGGGATAGGCTCCAGCAGATCCCCCTGACCCTATTTAGGAATAAAGTGGGTAGAGAAAATGGATGGATGGATGGATTTATTCACTCGATTCTGAACACAGAATATTTAGAACACTTTGCAACCGGAAGATGCATCATAAGCATTTCCTGAAGATCAAAATAAGAAGAAAAGTCGCTTATCTATTTTTATTCTTCTTTACGCGATATAGACTGATGAGCTCACGCTTATTTTTAGGCATGTTGTAGATTAGGTTGCGTGTCCAACTATTACACAATTACACGATAACACAATAATCAGTCCATCTAGGATTTTGCAGAAATTTCTTTTTGTGATTGTTGAAGCCATAAAAGAATGATTTTGCAGGGGTTTTTTCTTTTTTTCTTTCATTTGTGACACAAATTCTTTATTTGAGTGTATTTTTTTTGCAGAAAACTATTTGAATTGATGCATCTGAATCGAAGTGGACTTCAGTTGAATGCGTGCTGTGATGTCACAGAAAATGTCGTGATGATGTCGCACGACACATATCTGGCCGAATCTGCGGACAGTCTCCTCAGAATATCGCAGAATTTGCTTGTTTTTGGGTCAATCGTAAAATCCTGGAGGAACTGATTAATACGAGTGTGTTAATATATAATATGAACAAAATCCTAAAACAAAACAGCTTTTGATCAAATTTAGAATCTAGAATCAAGAATTCAGCAGTAATCACATGGTGATAATGACCTAGGATCCTATACTGAAGAAACTCTTCAGAATGTCTGTTGGCCAAAAGTTTATCCTCTCTCTGCATCGTCTTAGCGTTATATCAACTATCTTATCAAGCAATGAAGGTATAGTATTGACTTTGGAAAACTCGCGTTGGCCGGTTTTTATGAGAAGCCTATCAGCAGATATCTGATGGTGATAGCATTTTTCCGGAGAACTTTGCTCTGAAGAAGAACGCGAACACGAGCAGCGTGATGGAACTGCAGCTAGGAACACGGACAGCGACGGAAGATATTAGTTCAAGATCTTGCTAACTAAAGTTAAAAAATACATCATATAAAGACATACAGGTGTAAAGGATTTAAACACAGGAGGTTTGTCTGTGTTCCTTTCACGTGTAGGTTTGTTTCTGAGCATGTGCAAGTGCATACTGCATTTCCTGGAAAAAAAAAAGCAGGTTCAAGCCCTCAAGGACTTGAGACTTGAGCTCCTGAGTTATCACACAGCTCCAAGGTGTAGATATCTCACTCCGTGATACCAGCGTTTAAAAAAGCTTTAAGATTTAAGATCAGCAAATATTTCAAAATGTAATTTTTTTTTTTTTTAAATGTAAGAATATTTAATCATTTCATTGTAAAATCCTTTGGCAGATCTGCCACTTGTTAAATCTCATTTAATTTTTAACTTTTAATTAATAATTTTTATTGTTAAAGTTATAATAAGGTAAATGAGCTTTTTCTGGAACACAGAGACATCTTCATATCTTAATATTAAATCTAACTGAATAAATGAAATTGGCTTCTAGACTTAAGTAAATGCTCAGTGTAATCTCTATTACTTTGACACATTTGAAAGGATTATTTTATAATAAAAAAAAGGTTTGAGGTGATTATGTTGCCATATTTGTTCTACTGATACCGCAATATTTACTGATACGTACAGAAAATAAAGATCAAAGCTGTCTGAAGCGTAGATAAGTTTTCTTTACAACACCATCGATGAAAGTTTTAGATAAATAACTTCAAATATTAACTACAGTTTATTAAACCCAGCACTTAAACAACATTGTGCTTATCCTAATATAATAATTAAATGTTTAGTATATGAGTCTTCTGTTATAGATGATCTTTTATTTATTCACGTGTTCACTTGATCATGAACACGGGATGTTTGGAACACTTTGCAACAAGTTGCACCATCCAAGAAGAAAAAAAGTTGTTTCTCTATTTTTATTTTTATTTATAATGATCATGTGATATAGAATGATGAGCTCACGATTACTGAAATTGAACACTGAAAGTAAATTATTCATTAAAAAGGTATTATTATTATTATTATTATTATTATTATTATTATTATTATTATTATTATAAACCCCCACTATTTTTACTCATTTAAGAAACCTTGAAAAAAACAACAACTATAAAATAAAATGAGATTTGTTGCTGGAAATGAACAGATTTTTAAATTGTTTCTTAGATTCAATATTGAAAATTATTTAAGTTACAAGAACCAAAAAAAACTTGATAGGTATCCGTTAAAATAAATCATATGTCTTTTTTGAATTAAATGCTATGAATGGAACAAGAGATACGTTTAATAAGTGTTCGAAATCCAATCCAATGTGTTTGAAAACCAATAAAAATTTAGTTTATGTTAGTGACTACTAGAATGAACGTAAAACAATATCGTAGGTCAGAGTCTGTTTTTAATCTATGAATTAATTAACTGTCATAAATCAATAGCTTCTGTTACAGGATAGAGAGAGAGAGAGAGAGAGAGAGAGAGAGAGAGATGACAATTATACCATAGATACCATAGAACACCATAGATACCATTTTCCAGACCTAAAGCCAAGTCTACAATGATCCACTGTTCAGTCATATCACAGTTGTTATATCATGTTTATTACAAAACTATTAACTGCTGGTCAGATTAACCTGTGCTTGGGTCATACCATTACTTACGCTCTTTAATGTCATTTCTCTGGAATCAGATTTCTTTCTAAGTTTTCCAAAGATGTTTCCAATAAACATGCACACATATCTGCTTAAATACATTAAAGAAGATTTTTATAATTTGTCTTTCTGCTTGATGGAAACTCCAGCCTGTTGCTCTTTTACAACATAATTGCCACACTAGATGCTACAGCTTGACGTCACTCAGAGACTGACTCGCTATTGTTGGAATCTGAAAGAGCTGTTATGAGATGTCACAGGGACAAGGAGAAGAATTTGTAAACCTGCAGGTCAGCAATCCATCAGCTCCTGACATAGAATGACCTTCTGATGTGGTTCTGCTTGCAGATGGATTTCTCCACAGATGGCTGGCTGCTGTTATTTTTTGTGATCAGGTTAAGAGCTACCCTCAGTTTTCAGCTCTGACTGAACAGCAAGCTAGCATACAAGCTGTCCTATCAGGGAAGGTTCTGTACTTTACCGTCGATTCTTGGGCTCGATGTATTTTAGCAGGAAGTTAGGCAAGGATAATCCAACCAAGCATTTACAAACCAAATGAGAGCAGTTTAATGCCACAGTGCATCTTTTAGGCTCAAAACTCTAAATTAAGCCCATATATTTTTATGACTTTCAGGTTTAGAGAACACCAATGGTGCAAGGACCATCAAGTTATATAGTTACTTCAGACAACATTCCCCAAAATCATTGCTCATGTACTGGATAAAGCAAACTTATCCAGTCTTGTGTTAATCAATCAAAAGCACTAGAATCCAGAATTGACTTGGAGCCTGATCAGTGCCATCTCTCCCTGTCAGACCTGCATCATCTCGCCTTGCTGGATCTGTGTCATCTCGCTTTGCCAGATCTGCATCATTTTCGGATCTGTGTCATCTCACCTTGTCGGATCTGCGTCATTACGCCTTCCCGGATCTGAGTCATTTTGCTTTGCTGTATCTCTCTCATCTTGCCTCGCCAGATATGCATTATCTCGCTTTTGCCAGATCTGTGTCATTTCACCTTGCTGGATCCGTGTCATCTCTCCTTGCCAGATCTGCATTATTTAACCTTACCTTATCTGTGGCATCTCGCCATTCCCTAGAGAGATCCCTTCCTGATTCCTAGCTTCAGATCTGGTGCACAAGGCCTAACTTCCAGTAATGGTTATTCCAGATCTGTTATTAGAAATTTACCATCAATAAGTTTCCTTCCAAATCCATTGCTTGAGATAACTTTTCCAAGTTATGGTAAAAGTGGTCCAGTGGTTAACAGCTGCATATAAAGTTTTCAATGGCATTTGGAATCTGGGACAAAAATGGCCCAAATGAGCACATTAATATATACATATAATCGTCTCAGTGCGGTCTTGTGTGAGTGGAACAACTGCAAATTCTGCAATATCAGCATGAACATCAAGACCTTTGAGGTAGTTAAGCACCAGCACTACACCGTCCAGCAAAAGTTCTCATTGAGACCAACAGCATGAAGCAAAAGTTTTTATTGTTGTGCAGACCTAAGACTTAAATGACTGTTATTGCCCATGAACAAACGCCTTACGGACAAAAATAGTACTTACTAGGTGTTTTTCTATGCCACCTCAAAAGTAAATTACAGACATTCACAAACGATCTGGTTATGGTCGCGACTCGGGGGAAGGAAGACTGGATGATGGTCTGTTCATTCTTTCTGTCAAAAACCCAACAAACCACGACAGTGAACTGCCAGACTGCCAGTGATGTCAGAGTCCGGCCACGAGCACCCACGATCTTGCTCCTGTGAATTTCCACAACATCGATTGAGCACAATAGCATCTTTAAGCAGCCAAAACAACAACAAAAGCACAATGGCTTATTATTAGTGCAAAGCCACAGCACGGCAACTGAAACAAACATCAAGTCTGAAAGTGATTACAGTAAATGTAAGGTCAGAGCAACACGGACTGCTGTTTAGCAAAAGGACAGACAAATCTGAGGAAAACACTGACATAATGTATGTCTCTCTCTCTCTCTCTCTCTCGCTGTTCATTTGAATATCAGTATTACTCAACATTAAATTTCTGTGAAACACTTCACCAGCTAATACAACTCAATCTTTTCTATTCTGATTGGTCAGAAAGTGTTGATTGCTTTCTATATCAGCAGCGCAAGTCAAATGATTCATATTCAACTAATTATATTACATTGTCATCTCTACAGTAACAACATACACTAGGACGGATGCCGCATAAGCACTGATTTAAAATCGTGTGTAATTGTGTGATGTTTTATGTCAAGAGATGTATATTTAGAGAAAGGAGTCTCCAGTGTCAGGGCTTTGTAACACTACAAGGACATCTTTAACTTTTGGATTATAGTTCTTTCACAGGTGGTATGCTATGAAACGTAGCTATTAAAATCAAAAAATAAGCAAAATTACAAGTTATAAGAGGAATATTGCATTTCGGGATGTGTTGTATCGAAAAACAATCAGCTTCAGGATGAAAACAGTAACTGAACTAAGCAATTTAACAGTAACAGTAACTCATAATCCTTAAAAGGTAGAAAATATTCAGATCTGATCTTGATGTCCAAACATCAGCGTCATCATCGAGCACTAAAATTACAATGCAGAATTTGTTCATCAAAAGTGTTTCAAGCTCTCTACTGGACAGCCATAATATCACATTCAACTAAACTGGTGAAGTATCACACAGCCTGTAACACGCCTCAAATCACAGGCCCTAAAGAATCGCTGATGTTTATTGCTTTTATTACACAAGATGCGATCGGCTGAACATCGGGGAAGCCACGCTAATGACATCTCTGATAGCATTGCTAAGTTGTTGCTATGGCAGCGGTAAAGCGAGGAGGCTTAATAAGAACTAATAATCTCTACTCACTGGACTTTAGCACCTAATGGGATTTTATTTACAGTATCAGAAGCAGTTGGTTTGTACCACATCATGTTCTTTATGTTCTACACTACATTTCTTTCTCCTTCTTTTTGGAATCGATGTTTAAGATTAAGGTCAAGCAATCCGTTTAATTTTAGATAATGTATAAAATATTTTGAAATTGAATGCAAATCTGTCAGTCTGGGATCTTCAGAGATGTCTAATTATTTGCTGGAAGTTGTAAACCATCACAACGGAAGAAGCGTCGCTCAGAAATTGGAATTTTGTCTCCCTCTAGCGGTTCTGATAAAAAATTACAAGGGTTTATTTTTTATGCCACAAAGTTTAGACGTTTCTCTTGAACCATGCTAAACATTTATTTGCTGTACAGAAGAAATTGAGTATGTGTCCCTAAACGGCTGACTGGTTTCCTTTGTTTAAAAAAAAAGAAGAAACTAATCTTCACAGTCTCCATATGGATCTTTTTTACCATCTATTTGTTGTCCATTTTTCTACCTTCTCCGACAATCTATCCTTCACCTTTAAACCACACATGCTCCTCAATAGAGCCGACCAAAATAAAAAAAATTCCCTTGCCCATATAAGGATTTTCATAACCTTTAAAACCGCTTACTTCCTGTGCCATGTGCTTTGTAATCTCTTGAGATAATAATGAGACCTTTGGGGCTTGAGCACACTTATTATCTTGTGCAGTAGACCTCAAACATCAGAAACCACCTCAAACCAGAACAAAACAGTGACCAATGACAGGAAAGTACAAAATGCATCTTGGAAACGTGGAGGGTTTATAAAAACAGCTTCGCGATGGATTCATGTTTCCGTAACACATTTTAATGTAAACTTTGCTTTCACTCTAAAAGAGTTAGTTTGTTGTATTTGGCTCTGTAGATTAAAAAGGTGCCTCTTCTCTGTTTATGTAAGGACACCCAGCTTGGAAAAAGAAGTTTCAAATCTCTTCTTGCTTCAAACATACAGCTTACTGTGTTAAAAGATTACAAAAGAAAATCCCAGAATTTTACCACAAAAACCTTCAAGTTTTCATCCTAAAAGGATCCACAGTCCTTCCTTCCTAGTTTACTTTGTTTTTCCAAAGATTTCATCGACGTGGCTGGATATAAAACGTCTACACACCCTGAAAACCTAAGATAAGGCATGACAAAGCAGCGCTTTTAATGTGTTAACCATCAGCAACCAACAGAATTCATAAAAAAAAAAAAAAAAAAATAACAGGAAGAAAAAAATGTAAGGAGAAAACTGGCAAAAGTTTTTACAGGAGTGTGTAGACTTCATATCCACTTTAAAAAAAAATTAAGTTTTGAAATGAAGGTAAGCTCTATAAGAAGCAATTACATCTTTCACACCACACATCCTTTCCCCTTAGGTGAATAGATTTTTTTTCTTTTGCTTTAAACCTTCTTGATTTGCTTGAGTCCTGACCTATTTTTCCTCAAAACAACAACAACAACAACAACAAAAACAAAAACACTATTCACTGCTGATAATAAGGTTGTGAATAAACCTGAAAACAGGTCGCGTGTCACTGGCTTCCTCTGTGTTTCTCCCAGAAGATGGTGCTGTTTTGCAGCTTTGAGTGCAAAGTTTCAGTGTGTTTGTAAACGTCCTCCTTCACTTTTGCGATGTTTTTCTATACAGTTAAAGCAGATGAGAAACGAACACAGTGCACAAGGCGCAAACGCACACTCCTGTTGCCGTGATGACCAAATCGGCCGCCTCCTGCAGGGATCCAAAGTGTCGGGTCACAAAGGTTTGACCGATCCGGACAGCTCCAGTGGGTCCTTCCTGAGCTACAGAGTGAGAGTCGGGTTCGCTTCTGATGAGGTGAGGTGAGGAGTGGTCAGGAATACTGCGTGGAAGACCTGCAGAGTAGTGGGCTGAGGGAATAAATAAATAAATAAATAAATAAATAAATAAATAAATAAGAATCGAAATGTCTATATATATGTAGGAAATGTAAGGACAGACGGCAAAGATCGTACCAAGTGCACTCTGTGTCACGATGGCGAGTACTAATATGACCAGAGCGGTGAGGGTCAGCATGAGGTGGACGGTGCTGCGGGTGAAGCTGCGCCATGCTCGGGACACGCGCAGCCCCATCAGAGCCAGAGAGCATGGGCTCATTTCCTCGCCATTACCCTCCAGCTCTCTGCATCTAAACCCAGACACAAAACAGCACTCACACTTAGACATTCACATATGATCAGAAAGTGTGATCATTACTTTTGCTCTTACTGGAGATGAACTGAGATCTCAGGTTGCTCAGTTTTTTTTATTTTTAATTCTTGGTCAATAGCAACATGTTATCAGCTGTTGTTATAGTTCTTAATAAGTCACTACTGCCAGAAAAATAGCGTCACATCTTACTATGTCGTCATTTTGATATAATGCTCACACTAAATAGTTTCACAGTCCAGCTCTTAAGAGATTAGTTGAGTCTCTCAGGTCCAGGAGAAAACGGAGAAATCTTACAGCTCCTGCCTGAAACCTGAAACACGTGTTGCTACGCAGACAAAAGTAGATAACGGCTTTATAAACCCAGCACCTGATCAACAGTTTCTCCACAACATCACGCTTGTTCAGCCGAGGCTCGGTCCAGATCTTCATTTGCTCCAGGATGTTTGCGGGGATGTCAAGTCCTTCCTCGGTCAGAACTGCCAGGTTGTACATGCCCTAAAAGTTAGAAGACAACGTCATCAGACTAGAAGATCCACAAAAATGTGTGGACAATAAAATGTGTGACTTTGCAGAGGCAGATTAATTTGGGGGAAAAAACAAAATCTATTGCCATGTTTTTAGGAGGTGGGAGGAAATTCAGGGGAGAACCCACATGGACAAAAGGAGAACATGTGACACTCAACACAGAATTTTCATGATGATTTTATCCAAGCATTTTTTATGTTTAGTTATATTTTCTCTGATTCAATTAACTTTCATAAACAAAGAGGGAGACAGAGAGAGAGAGAGAGAGAGAGAGAGAGAGAGAGAGAGGGAGTGTGTGTGGATGTAAGAGAGAGAGAGAGAGAGAGAGAGAGAGAGAGAGAGAGAGAGAGAGAGAGAGAGAGAGAGAGAGAGAGAGGGAGTGTGGATGTAAGAGAGAGAGAGAGAGAGGGAGTGTGTGTGTGGATGTAAGAGAGAGAGAGAGTGAGAGAGAGAGAGAGAGAGAGAGAGGGAGTGTGTGTGGATGTAAGAGAGAGAGAGAGAGAGAGAGAGAGGGAGTGTGTGTGGATGTAAGAGAGAGAGAGAGAGAGAGAGTGTGTGGATGTAAGAGAGAGAGAGAGTGAGAGAGAGAGAGAGAGAGAGAGAGAGGGAGTGTGTGTGGATGTAAGAGAGAGAGAGAGAGAGAGAGAGAGAGAGGGAGAGAGAGAGGGAGTGTGTGTGGATGTAAGAGAGAGAGAGAGAGGGGGGGGGTGTGTGTGGATGTAAGAGAGAGAGAGAGTGAGAGAGAGAGAGAGAGAGAGAGAGAGAGAGGGAGTGTGTGTGGATGTAAGAGAGAGAGAGAGAGAGAGAGAGAGAGAGAGAGAGAGAGAGAGAGAGAGTGTGTGGATGTAAGAGAGAGAGAGAGTGAGAGAGAGAGAGAGAGAGAGAGGGGGTGTGTGTGGATGTAAGAGAGAGAGAGAGAGAGAGAGAGAGAGAGGGAGTGTGTGTGGATGTAAGAGAGAGAGAGAGAGAGAGAGAGGGAGTGTGTGTGGATGTAAGAGAGAGAGAGAGAGAGAGAGAGAGAAAGACAAGACAAGTGTGTGTGTGTGTGTGTGTGTGTGTGCGCGTGTGTGTGTGTGTTTTGCGTGTGTGCGCGTGTGTGTGTGTGTTTTGTGTGTGTGTGTGTGTGTATGTGTGTGTGCGCATGTGTGTGTGTGTTTTGTGTGTGTGTGTGCGCGTGTGTGTATGTGTGTGTGTGTGTGTGTGTGTTTTGTGTGTGTGCGCGTGTGTGTGTGTGTTTTGTGTGTGTGTGTGTGTTTTGTGTGTGTGTGTGTGTGCGCATGTGTGTGTGTGTTTTGTGTGTGTGTGTGCGCGTGTGTGTGTATGTGTGTGTGTGTGTGTGTGCGTGTGTGTGTGTGTTTTGTGTGTGTGTGTGTGTGTGTATGTGTGTGTGTGTGTGTGTGTGTGTGTGTGTGTGTGTGTGTGTGCGTGTGTTTTGTGTGTGTGTGTGTGCGTGTGTGTGTGTTTTGTGTGTGCTACCTGTGCACTGCCTCCCAGTGCTGCTCTGCTGTACAGCACTACAGCCTTTGCCATTTCACCTGAAGCACTGTAATGGTCTCCCATCTTCAGCAGCCCTGAGATCGATAGAGAGGGAGAGAGAGAGAGGGGGAGAGAGAGAGAGAGAGAGAGAGAGAGAGAGAGAGAGAGAGAGAGAGAGAAGGTAAGAAAGTAAACGGTAAGTGCACTCTAAAAACTTGAGAGCACGCTGTTTTAGAAAAATAATCAATGCAGAAATATTGAATAAGGGATTTTTAATTGAATTATAGCCAGAACTACGGTCAGAGCTGCTGTTGGAGAAATCTTCTGACCAATCACATTCATCAGCACAGCAGTATAAATCTGGTATATTGTCCTGAACAGCCAAATACTTGAGCTGTAAGTGGACACACCCACCTGATTCATGTGGGGCGTGGTTATAGGTGGAGTAGTTATGATACCTCCACTGGCAGGCGGAGCCGTGCTTCATCACCTGCAACAGACAAGAATAAAGTTTAGTTTAAAGTGTAAATTAATTATAGCCATATGTGACAAATATCAGGCAGTGATTCTAAAAATAAAATTCTACTTGTGTAATAAAATTCTAGTGGAGCATTTATGAAACGTTTGAGACTACGAGACGAAGTGCCAGGAGTTTAAAGCAACACTGTACACTACCAGAGGAGTGTTATTTAATCCTGTTAAAGAGGCGAGCCGCATTTTCGGCGTGGAAGGAAAGCATTATCTTGGCGTTTGTTAGTATTAGATGTGCAGAGATTACATTTTGGAGCGGGATAGACATGTAAAGGGTTTAGGAAAGAGAATTTGGATTAACAGCTCTGACTGTAGTTGTGGCTGTAATTCAAATGAAAGATCTTAATTCAGGTGCTTGCTTTAATGCTTTAATATTTCCATAGCAACTGCATGTACAAAAATAGACAGAAAGGAGAAAGTAAAAAAAAAATAAAGAAAAAAATAAAGAAATTAAAATAATGAAAATGAATGTCTAATAAAGAAAACGTCTAAAAAGCAAAGCACGCAAAAAAATATAAAAGCATAAAAAGTGTGTGAAACAATCAAATCTATCACAAAGTCATTTGATCCATGAGTTTCTTCAGTTCCCAATGAATCCTAACAGTTGTAGTGATTTTTTACCCCAAAGATGAGCAACAGTTAAGGCTCCAGTGAACGTAAATGTGCTCTGAGTCCCAGTCTCAGATCGGTTTAATCCACTGCTGTTGTAATGATTAGTGAACACACCCAGCCTGGAAATACGATCGTCCCGTCAGGACGCAGCGCTTCTCAAATGTACTGTAGTGAACGGCAGAGTTACCTCACAGAGGTGTGCGGCGTTCAGCTGGGCCACAACAAAGCCGGTTTCAGCGAGCATGGCGTATTTCAGCAGGGCTTCATCCCTTCATACAAAAATACACATCATATATATACATATATACATGCACATACACAGTTGACTAAAAAATGCAACAAAACATAAACAGTAACGAAAATACTAAATTTAACTGAAGCATAAAACCAAAAAAAATAACAGAAGTAAAATAAACTTAACGGATGTAATAAATGAGGATATGAAGCTAGTGGGTGTAAGTGTTGAGGATGCAGAAGACAGGGATAGGTAGGGAGAGATGATTCGCTGTGGCGACCCCTGAAGGGAAAAGCTGAAGAAGAAGAAGGAGAAGAAGAAGAAGAAGAAGAAGAAGAAGAAGAAGAAGAAGAGTAAATAAAACATTTAAAAAAGTGAAAACAAGAAACTAAATGCAAACAATAAAATAACACAGTAAAAATAAAACATTGAAAAAAGCTTGGCATATTTCAGCAAGGCCTCGTCTCTTACCACAAAAACACTTAGTGTGTTATACACATACACACACTCACACACACACACACACACACACACACAGGGACTGATAGGATTACAATTTAGAATTTTGACTAAAAACAGAAGGGATGAAGTGCAGAATAAAAAAAGCAAAGAATGGACAGAGGGATAAACAACCAGGGGTGTTACCATGATCCTTGCTGAAATGCTTTCAGAGCATCTCGGATTGTGAAGCCCAGGTGACCGTTCCTCTCGCTGACCGGTTTCAGCAGACTGTGGGATAAAAGGGTAGCAGGTAAAAATCAGACTCAAACAAAAGCGAAACATTTTAATGCTGCTTCATTTGATTTGTACAGCAGTGCTCAGGAATCTGATTGGTCAGAGGATATTTAACTGTGAAACTGAATTTTCAAATCGTTTCCATAGTAGCAGCTTTTTTTTTTCCAGACACTTTCCACTATAATGCTAATGGTTCTCTTACAGACATTCCACGATCTTATATGTAACTATAAACAAATAAAATCTACACTTTTACAAATAAAATGAAAAATCGCAGTGGTAAAAGAGGAATAAAGCTGTGATGATAATCCTGTCAGACTGTCAGATTATTTTCCTATAATGAGCATGGCTGCAAGCGTTTAATAACTGAGCGTTTCTCATTCTGGAGAAGCTGCACTGCATCTGTAAAGATACCTCACGGCTTTCTTGGGATCTCTGTGTATGCCTGGTAACTGTCCTCGAGATAGAGATGATGCAGCCTCTACTGCGCCTTCCAAATGACCCAGTTCACCTGCCTTCAGGAAACACTGAAACGCAGCTGTCTGAAATGCACACACACACACACACACTTAATCACTACAGTTGAGACAGCACAGACACACCATGTCTAAGACTGAGAGAGTTTGATGAAGAAAGTTATCTGTATGTGCCGCCCACCTCGTTTTTGTCCAGGACAGCGCCATTCAGGTGATACACCCCCAAGTTAAACAGACCCTCTCGACTGCCATTACGAGCCGCCATGTCAAAGTAGTACACAGCCTTTTTGTAATTTTTTCCCGAAGTGCTGTAGTACCAACCGAGAGCATTCAGCGCGTCCACACTTCCCTGAGAAACACACACACACACACAAGATCTATATAAATATAGCAGTGTATTCACACAGATAAATCATACATCATCTAACTGACTACTTCAATAATAATTTACAGAGAAATGAACATTAGATTAGCTGTTATGAGAGTGAGGAATGTAAATCTGGACAAACTAAAAGAATTTCTGGCTTTAGCAGCAACATTAACAGAAAATGACATATATATATACACAGCACAAAATTCAAGCAAATTCAAGGTTTTCGTACCATGTCAGACGCTTTCTCCAGGAGTTGTAAAGCCAGGGTCTTGTTCTTCTTCCCTCCGATTCCCTGATAAACAGCAATCGGGACACAGTCATGACATCTGTCTACATCTGAATGAACTGAGCAGACACACATTAACGAAACAGCACCGAGTTGGTTAATGGAGAGATTTCTATCAAACAAACCCACCCTGGTGGTGTTTCAGCATGAAAAAAAACCCAGGGTTTTAATTTGTGTAATATTCCAGTGTTAACCTGCTAGCGATAAACGTACTTGTTATCTAAAGTAGCTTCAGTGACTGGTTGGTGACTGAGATAAATGGAAAAATTTTTAAACTTTTGGTCACACTGTCCCTACAACTTTCCTGGGTGGATTTGGACATTCTGATGCAAATTATGCTTGCTTTGTCTCTAAATGTCTGTAAAACAACACAGAACCCATGCTACAGGTACACGCTGTCTTCGCTGAGTGTGTAAGCAGGACGCTGACCTTCAGCAACAGGATGCCGTAGTCATGCATGGCTGAGGCATCTGTCATCTGCATGGCGCATCTGGCGAACCATTTCAGAGATGCGCTGATGTCCTTCGTCATGCCGTTACTGCCAAAGAATGACATCCGCGCCAGTGTTTTCTATAACACACACACACACACACATACACCAGCAGCAACTCAGCAAAACAACATCATTCTAATTTTTCAATTTCAGTGAGTAAATCGAAAGCAGACGAAACTTCCCTTGTAGCAGAAACCATCACATACCTGGGACTCGATGTCTCCTCTCTCAGCCTGGTGTTTAAGAAACTGTATGATGTCATCGGACTCGCCTGCTTGCATCTGAAGATCCTCTGGGTTGGTTAAGTGTATGTGCTCGGTGAGGGATTGCTGGGTACGAAAAGGTCTCTAGATCAGCTATGCTCATGATTAGACTCGTCAGACCGAATGGGTAAGCAAATGTTTATTTTAATTCTGAGGAACTTTATGTACAGCTTCGTATGGTTATCTTGAGCTGCTTTGTAAGTGCAGCGGTGTCTGATCTTATCCGGACAGAAAGGGCCAGTATGGCTGCACGTAATTTAGTCCAATCAAGATGGAGCAACACCTGAGTCTACTGAAAGCCAAGCTCTGATTAAACTAATTAACTGATTAAAGAAGTGGAATCAGGTGTGGAAGCTGCTTCAATGCAATGCAGTTGTACACACACACACACACACACTGGCCTTTGAGCATAATACAAAGTCTATAGAGTACTATATACTGTACTGTATAGTGCATATATTATGTATATGAGGTGGAAGGGCATGTATATAGATGGACAGATTTTGCTAAATATTTGTCAAGGCAAATTTACAGTAATGTTAATATTAATGCTATCCCTAAATGTACTGAAATAGGAGGAGATATAAATGATGATATGTATATACACTATAGTGCCGAAAGTGTTGGGCCTTTACATGCACCTGAACTTTACTAACATCCCATTCTTAATCCGTAGAGGTAAATATGGAGTTGGCCCACCCTTTGCAGCTATAACAGCTTCAACATTTCTGGGAAGGCTTTCCACAAGGTTTAGGAGTGTGTTTACGGGAATTTTTGACCATTCTTCTAGAAGCGCATTTGTGAGGTCAGGCACTGATGTTGTTTGCGGTCTCCGCTCTAATTCATCCCAAAGGTGTTCTATCGGGTTGAGGTCAGGACTCTGTGCAGGCCAGTCAAGTTCCTCCACGCCAAACTTGCTCATCCATGTCTTTATGGACCCTTGCACTGGTGTGGAATCATGTTGGAACAGGAAGGGGTCATCCCCAAACTGTTCCCATAAAGTTGGGAGCATGAAATTGTCCAAAATGTCTTGGTATGCTGAAGCATTAAGAGTTCCTTTCGCTGGAACTAAGGGGCTAAGCCCAACCCCTGGAAAACAACCCCACATCATAATCCCCCTCCACCAAACTTTACACTTGGCACAATGCAGTCAGGCAAGTACCATTCTCATGGCAATCGCCAAACCCAGACAGATTGCCAGACAGAGAAGCATGATTCATCACTCCAGAGGGAGTCTAGAGTCCAGTGGCAACGTGCTTTACACCACTGCATCCGACGCTTTGCATCGCACTTGGTGATGTAAGGCTTGGATGCATCTACTGCATGCAACTAACCCATTCCATTAAGCTCTCTATGCACTGTTTTTTAGCTAATCTTAAGGCCACATGAAGTTTGGAGGTCTGTAGCTATTGACTGCAGAAAGTTGGTGACTTCTGCGTACTGTGCGCCTGTGTGCCTATGCGCTGACTCCACTCTGTGATTTTACATGGCCTACCACTTTGTGGCTGAATTGCTGTTGCTCCCAACTGCTTCCACTTTGTTATAATATCACTAACAGTTGACTGCGGAATATTTAGTAGTTAGGAAATTTTAATGAATGTACTTATTGCACAGGTGGCAACCTATCACTGTACCAAGCTTGAATTTACTGAGCTCCTGAGAGCGACCCATTCTTTCACAAACGTCTGTAGAAGCAGTCTGCATGCCTAGGTGCTTGATTTTATACACCTGTGGCCATGGAAGTGATTGGAACATCTGAATTCAATGATTTGGAGGGGTGTCCCAAAACTTTTGGCAACATAGTGTATCTTTCCCTTCTAAACTACATCCTGTGTTAGGATATGAATTACATACTGAAATTATGTTTTGGGTCTTGGAAATGTATAGTGCTATTGAGCTCTTACATCCTTGTCATGGACTTTATCATGGTCGGTGCTGGTCTGCTTTGCCACGTTGGCGTAGTAGCCATAAGCCATGTCCTGGTCCTTAGGGAAGCCATCCAGACCCTGCATGTGCTTGTAGCCCAAATGCAGCAGAGCCAGACGCTCGTCTTTGACTCCGCCCATCAGGCTGTACACGTGGCCCTGCAGTCGAGAAGTGGGTTTGATTCCCGATAGTGGCGTGACCAAAACAGACATTTTGTAGAAGTCAATAATGAGATAATAGATGTATAATTATCTGTATAATCCCCAATGGAGATATTCTCATATTATTCTATGTGTTATCAACTAAACACACAAGACGTCAAGCCAACATTCTAATCCTGTTCCACTAACCTTCTCCTGGTCTGCTGGTATGCCGAAACCTGAGAAATGTAAAGTGGCGAGCATGAGAGAAGCCTGGTGATGACCCCAGCACGAGCACAGCTGCAGCAGTTCTATTAGCGACATATTGATGTCTCCTGATCCGCCATCGGCTAACCTCTTTACTGTGTCTTGGTAGAGGCGCTGACCAAAGAGTGAGGCTTTCCTGCTGCTCCAAGGGGCTGGAGGAGGGACAAAGCATTAATTATACAGTATCCCACAACAGCTTTTACACATTACAGAAATATCAACAAACCAAGCACATTTTTTTTGACAGAAAAATTATGGAAATGATGCAACACCATGGAAGTGTTTATGGTTCTATAGGAAAAATATGTAATGGTATTTATTAAGTTATTACAATGGAAGAGATACCTGATATCAGCTCTTCCTCATGCCTTCTCAGTATCTTAAACACAAAACTGTATTTTATCTGATGCTCCCAGGACCACGTCTGCATGCACCTCGTCTGGACAAACGTCCTCCTTAACTGCTCGTAATGTGACAGACACGCATCTGAAAGAATACAGATTTCATCAGTATCCAACAAGTGATAAAGCCAGCATGTGTGTGATCTAAACAACACCCTGATAGCCGATAAGAATAAAATGACTATTTTAGATTTAAAGGAAGTTTCCTATGGCAGTTAATGTGAAATACGGTTAAAGATCATTAGCCGAATAATAAAGGTGTTGGAAATAATGAAAAATAGCCTGGATTCCGTCTTCATGCCCACTGTCGCTTCTTGTTGTTCTTTGGTACTTGGTACTTGGCATGCTGTACATTCTGAGCTTTTTGGCTCACCACGAATGTGCAGAGGGGTTCGCTGAGTTACTACAGCCTTCCTGGTCCCCGGAATCAGTCTGGTCATTTTCCTCTGTCCTCTCTTGCTTACTGGATGTTTTTTGTTTTTCGCGCCATGCTGATTAAGCTCTAGAAACTGCTATGTGCGAAAATAACTAAAAAAAAAATAACTATGACCAACAACTATGTCAATGAGATGATGACATTTTCCAGTTCACATGTTTGACAAAAAATATTATTACTCTAATTAGTGTATGTTTATATACTTTGTATACGTTTTTATATAGTTTGTTATCATTTACGTTAATGTTTTTAAGTTGCTCTATCTCACCTTGCCTTGATATTGTCTTCTTCTATTTCTTTTTCTGCTATCTCTTTGCCACTGTGACTATGCAAATTTCCACAAAGTGGGACAAATAAATGATCATTTGATCTTATCTTATCTTCATGTGAACTTAAACTGAAGCTCGTGAGTTGTTATGAAGCCGCAGGTGTAATGCACAGTGTTCTTAACAAAGTGGACATCTAGGACATCTAAAAACAAATAAAAATGTCACATTTACCATTAGCGAGGCTGGCTCTGCCATCTTGTAGAGCTGTTACATAGTGTTCAGTGATCTGTTTAACGTCCTCACACCATCTGTGGGCTTTGTTCAGTTCCGTCAGTGTTCTCTCTGGACTCAGAGGGTTTACCACCTTCACAAGCGAAACAATGGAAAAATAAATGACTGAACATCACACAGTGCAACTATTTACACTTTAAAAAGCCAAAAACCAGATGTGCACATTTTTAACATAACTGATGAGTCAACATAAATTAAAAGCAAGATTTGCTAAGCTAGCTGGATCGCTATAAGTTGAAATAAACTAATACTGTTAGCTAACATCATCTCCAACAGAAGCTGTTTAAATTAAAATATCTAACATAAATTTAAACTTATTGCCAGATAAAATCAGGCCATTATATAAAGCAGCCATGTTTAATTCAAAACTAGCTAATACTGGGCTAGTTGGCGTTAAGCAATTTGCTAAAAATTTAAATTAACTGACAGCAAGTTATCATAGATTAACAGCAAGCTAGCTAAGATAAGGTTAACTTGCACTACTAAAGTTTGCAAACCAATAGCCAAGGTCATTACTATCATTACTAACTCCAGACTAACCATTTTCTAATTTATCTCACTAGCCAGGCCTACTAGCAAGCTAACATTAAGATAACTATTACAATACAGTATGTAACTAAAAGCTGAGGTCATTAAACTGGATGAAATCTGAGCTCGCTTAAGTTCTGAGCTGAACTTAAGCTAATATGAAGTGAGAGTAAGCGCTAAAAGAGTGGTTGTTGCTCACCGTTTCAGAACCTAAGCGGTAATATTTAACTGGTCCGACATAACCGTGAAATCCTGGCATGTAGACTCCGCCACCGATCACGAAGTATCCTGAGGTGTCGTTGTACAGAATAGCATGCTGAAAACTGGAACAAGTTACACAGGTTGTCATAATGATGTCAATTTTAATAATAATATAATATAATATAATATAATATAATATAATATAATATAATATAATATAATATAATATAATATAATATAATATAATATAATATAATATAATATAATATAATATAATATAATAATATGATAACATGTCTGTAAAAAATGAATTGTATGATTGAACTAATTATTATTCCAATGTAGTCAATTAGACAAAAGCTACAAGGCTAACATTGCTAAGTGCAGAAGTTTATATGGAAATATTTCAGCATTTCCATCACTTCCATTGCTTTGTTCATGTAGATCCAGCGGAAAGCTAGCTACATCCACATCAGCAAGCAACAAGTCCCTCAGTGTCTCCTTGTAGCCTGTTGTGTAGCGACCGTTATCATTGTCGCTTGTGGCAGTTTACCTTCACCATTTTTTTAGTTCTGGTTTGTACTAGCATCTTCCAAACGTAGCAAAACTTTACTAGCCACATACGCTCATGAGAAGCATTATTACTTAATGAGCGGTTACATAACACCGAGACCAACCTGTAATTGGCTAAACGTGTAAATCGTAACCCGTGACACACTACAACCAACCAGAAACATCACTCTAATAGAGCTTATACAGACTAGTGTATTTTCTTCATTTGTGCTCATACCTGTACATGGCTTCTTGGAGGTAATCTTCAGAGTTGGCCTGCATGATTATCAGCTTCACCTGGAGAAAAAAACATGAGTTTTAGGTGTCGTATTTCTTCATATCTCTTATTTACGCTCCTTATTTGCACACGTGAGATGGAGTGAAGGACTTTTGGAAGTATATTTCTGTAATCAATGTTTGTACTGCTAACACTTGAGATGAGGATTAAATATATTAAATGTTTGTAGTGCTATAACTGTAGAGTCCTCGGTCAACAGTTTCTAATAAACTGAGGTGAAGAAATGCAACAAAACAGTAAAGAATTAAACAATTCGTAGGAAAAACGAATAGAAAAAATAACTTCGCGATATCTTCTGATTGATAGAATCCACTGGTGCATATGCAAATGATCTGCAAATTGACCTCTAAAGGTTAACTTTCGATAGACAGTATGTAAAATAATGCAGTGAAGAAATTTAAGCTGTTTAGCACATGAAGTGAGATCACTGTGAAAAAGTTCAAGCACCTCTGTGGTCTGGATGAAGAGGTCCAGCCGGATCCAGGACCGGAGAGGGAGATCGGTGTGAGCTGTGAACGCCTGTTCCACTCCAGAGGTCAAACACACCTGTACCACGATGTTACCTTCAGATGATACACACAAGCAAGCACAGATGGGGTTCAGTACATCCAGCAGAAGTGTCTCAAGAGAAAGCTGAGGTAAAGAGAATTTGGTAAATCCTTCCATCATCTGTAAATTTGGCCAAGGCCAACAAGCTATTTTCAAAGGAAAAGCCCATTTGACTTACAAAGTTCAAATAAATAAATAAAATAAACAGGAGGCTGTGAACCTTTCAAGCCAGTATATCAAGGTACACTCATTTACATTTGTTCTGCAGTCTGAAAACCAGCAAAACAATCAGATTGAGTTCTCTGAAAATTCCAAAGAATGATTCTGAAGCATTTGTCCAGAACAGTACACAACAGCATACTTAAAGCTTGCAGTAATCTAATATAGCTAATTAGAAAGAACTTTTACATTTCCATGCTTGTGGAAGTGTCTGAATGGGAAATCCTGCTTAGTGCAATGCTTAGAATTTCATAAAGACACCCTTACACGTTTCGTAGGAACACAAATTTCAGGGAAAAAAACCCACAAGCCATGAAAAGGTAACATGAGAGCATACTGGATGTGGTATAAGCCTTCATGAGACTCACGCGAGATTATATTATTAATCTGTTTGGATTTTGAAAAATGGAACCATCTGAGTTCATATGTAGCAGGTCACGGGGCAGGACTCTATCTACTGTAACAACACCTCTGTCTATTGAACATTTTCTACTTGTAATAAAACACAACAGGTCAGTCCAGATCAATCATCTTGCTAGAGCAGGGAGTAGAGTAGAGTAGAGTAGAGTAGAGTAGAGTAGAGTAGAGTAGAGTAGAGTAGAGTAGAGTTGAGTAGAGAAGAGAAGAGAAGAGAAGTGAAGAGGTCACCTGTATTAGTCAGCAAGAGGAGAGGACTTGCATATTTCCTGTGCTCGCTCACATGCTTGATGATGCCACAGTACTTTTCCTTGCACCAACTGAGCAAATACAGCCATATCGACACGGTCAGTCTGCAAAACAGCGAGAGATGAAAGCCTTAAAGGAAACATTTTTCAAACATACTGTAACTTACTGTAACATACTAGTGTCTACAGATGTGGCCACATAGTAAATGTAGTCAATCCAGAGGGGGTCTGTCTGTATGCTGGCTTTCACCATACAAACTGTGGTTACATGCAGAGCAGAATTCATTAGCAAGTCGATATTTTCCTTTTTACTTTACTTTACATGGCTTTGTCTGTCTTCAGTTTTAATATCTCTATAAATCTGTCAGTTTCACTACACAGGCCCTGGTCTGTTAATTACATGGTTCTATAGCAACAATGCTTGTGGGAAATCTGAGTCTAGTGGGATATCCACCTTACTGACCATCCAGTTTCAGTATGACATTTTCCATTTTCTGCTACACCAATGATGCACCTAACTGTAATGTACCAAATATGGGTGTACAATTAGTCATGCAATCTCTAAATCTTTTAAAAACTAGCCCAGACCCCTTTAGTCCAAGCCTCTTTACTTGATCTAGGAGCACTTGGTAAACTTGCCTGGGTTTCTCTAGACCATGCAGACTTGCAGTCACCAGCTCTTTGTTGGCGAAGGAAGGAAACGTCCGGATGACTCCATATTTCTCGCCAGTGCTTGCAAAAGGAAACGTCAGGAGTCTCACAATATCTGCAAATTCATCATGCTAGTTAGTTTAGTTTAGTTTAGTTTAGTTTAGAATATTGCTGTAAACCAGTTTGGATTGGTCGGTCTATAGATCAGAAAAGCCATTTGAGGTCATATACGGAAATGTAGGCATGTCCTGGGTCTGTATATGGATGTCTCAGTTTAGGAAGAAGGTTCAAATCCTCTGATAATGGATCAAAAACATCAACTGCAAAACATTTTTTAAAAATTCAGTAGAATCTAGTATAAAATTCTTTCATAAAGTCATATATGGTAATGTGGGCGGTCACTGAGCCTCTATATAGAAATGAGAGCAGCTCTGTCGGGGAGTGTCTTGAAAGCCCAACCAGTCCATATATGGACGTCCTCCAATTAAGGTACTTCATTGGTAATGAGAAACAGTTACCCAGATGGCAAACAAAAGGTGACTTGCCCACGTGTAATGTAATATGCAATGTTTTTTTTCACAAATTATATTACTGACAGTCATGTAATCATTTATTTGGATTCAAACCTGCTATTTAACATCCACCAATTGAATACGATTAAATATCAACAAAAAAACCTCACCTGATTCCAAAAAACACTTCTCTAATTTGTCTTTGGTCCGATTCCACATAAGCTCCACCCCCCACGCAAAACATCTGCTTGGTGATCTGGCAGGACGTTCCGAAGGTGGAACTGGCTTCAGAGTTTTAAACACCCTCACCATGGATCTCTCGTACTGACTGACTCCAATGTGGCTGCTATTGCTTTCTTCTCCATTCAGATACACCAGCCAGGCTCTCAGCATCGCATCACGCACTTCCACTGTACGCCTGAAGAAAAAGTCTTTCTTATACACCACAGCAGAAGGGAAATTGAGCTGAATTGTTCTTGTTCTAGATGTTTTTAGGTGTTTGACATGAGTCCATGATCTCCTAAAGGTCACAAGTCCAACAGTTTTTGGTGTGGAAAGCACAATTTCAATCCCCACTCTGC
The DNA here is from genome assembly GCF_019097595.1 of Hemibagrus wyckioides. Lineage (NCBI taxonomy): Eukaryota > Metazoa > Chordata > Actinopteri > Siluriformes > Bagridae > Hemibagrus > Hemibagrus wyckioides. The sequence goes on from NC_080724.1 coordinate 11,121,508, forward strand.
AGGCCATGGAGCAGATATACGACACCTGCACGCTGGAGTTCACTGTGATGGTGTCGGGGGCCGAGTCGAAGTGAAGAAAGTCACCATAAGGGCTGTTCTGCAAAGGTGACATGGTGGTGTGTGTGGTGGAGAGGCAGTGAATCTTGAATGAAACACAAATTACAGAATTAACAATTCGAGCACTTTAACTGAAATAAACCTGGGAAAAAATGTATGCATAAGTAAAACATCTTGTGGCATGCTGTTATAGGAAAATAATCAAGGATGGGGTGGTGTGATGTGTCCTGACATAAAGAAAATTACTGTTACCACCTTAGAGTGGATTATTTTTCCTATAACGGAAATTGACAAATCATACTTATTATCCATTTGTAGTTACATTTAAACAAAGTAGTTTCTTTATGTTATTAATATATTACTTCAGCCTCTCTTTTTCATGTTACCAATCACAAATTTTCTCTATCCTGAAACTTTCCTGTGGTGGAAAATGTAATTTTACAGCTTTACATCTTGACTGTGATGAAGCACTGACACTGGAGACTCCTACCATGAATGTTCTTCCTCCTCACAGAAATCCTCACAATATCAATGATTATACAATTTTTTATCTGTTTACATGGTGAATCATATCACCATACAAGTCTCTTTGTAAGTGGTTACTATAGAAATACTAATGTATTAGAACTATATAAATCTTCAACGAGAACCACCGTCTTGGTTGCTGTTAGTGGAAATTAATCAACAGCTTCTGAGTGTTGAAGTCAACATGGCAGTGCAGGGATTTAACTTAAATGTGTTAATAGGTATATGTTTAATTATGGATTTGGTTCTCCTTGCAATCCCAACCTCTCTTTTTTCTTACTCCTACACAAGCTGATGATCTACTTTATATTACTGGCACTAGTGACTTCATGAATAAAATAAAAAAAATCATTGTTCATGTCATGTCATCTCTAATCCTTGTTTACTCCTCTTCTTGCTCTAATTACAGCACAGATCCGGTCAGGTAAGGATGCCAGAAGTGTCCTGGCCCAATTCTAGTTCTTTTTTTCTTTCACTGACTTGGTGAAATTCAGCTCAGGGTGTGTGACCTATTTCGGTGTTTAATCTGATCTGAATTATATAGCAAGTTCTCTATGGAATATCGACAAGGCACGTAGGTGTGTCAGGGTTAGGTTTTGTTCAGACACAAAGCACAAAATAAGCAAAGCTCAATGTGGAGCTAATATACTTACTGACAATCCAGTTTTATACTTATCCAGATGCACAGGATTTAATATGATATAATAAATCACTGCTACTCTTGATGTGACTCTTGCACTTTTTATTTTGTCAGGGGAGCTTAGAAAATCAATATACTGTAATAACATTATTATTTTGTAGTCATTCATTCTATATCCAAGGGTGCATTTGGCCGGTTTTGTCACGCTTTATTGACTGCCATTACTCTGATCATACAACATTCAGTCTGAAAGACTTCATTATCAACATTAATAATCAATGTAATCTTCACTTCATCTCTGCCTATCCTCAGCAATGCAGCAGCGCTTTAGTCCTTCAGTCTGGGACATTACCATCACTTTTATGGTAAACATTATGTAAATATGGTGATTAAGAAAACAAAGTTGTTGAGCTGTTTTGTTTTGTTTGCTTGTTTTTTAAGAAGTGAACATCAGAACATAAAGAGTTTACATTTTTACGGCTTTACGTTTGAGATTGTTGAAATATTTTCTCCTATTGTACCAGACAACAGATTAACACTAGAATCACTGAACATTTCAGAAATATTCAAAAGAGGAACATATATTAAATATGTTATTGTGTTTCAGAGAGTTTTTCTCTGATTTTCAGTGTTATAACGCAGAGTGACACTGAAACCGGTTTGTTTAGACACGAATTTCAAACGTTTATGTTAAAAACAGGAACTTTGTGAGTTTAGACTTTTATTCTGTGCACCAGGAAATGCTTTCCAAGCCATTCTCTTCAAATAATGAAAGAATAACTTGTCCAGTCAGCTGAAACATAAAGCAGAATGTTTAATACAAGCGATCGTGTTAATTTTTGGGGGGTTATCTTACCACTGAAAGCACCGCAGCGCAAACCGTCACTCTGCTGAAGAAGCACGAGCTCGTAGTAACTTTCATCTTGTCACTTTGTAAAGCATCGGTTCGGATCCGGCTCACCTTTAAGCAACTCGAAACAATTGTAAATAAATCGAAAAGGCTTACAAATAAGTCGAGAATTGTTACAGCAGGCCAGACGTGGCCGTAACTTTATTCTCGTCTTCAGGAAATTTGTTTACTCGTGACTTGTCACTCTTCCGTATGACAGACGCAGGTGGGGCAGGCAGCACCTGCTCACTTTGATGCACGTGTCGACTCACTTCACGGAATCGATTCTTTCGGACTGAAGTGAATCGCGTTCGTTTGGTTCATCAGTCCCTTTATTTATTTAATTTTTATCACTTTCAGTGCTTTTACACTATAACGTCCGTGTTTTTCACTGCAGCTCATGAAATGCGATTAGTAGCTCAATACACACTGGCTAGTGGTTATCCAAATGAATCAAGCTAATCAGTATTTTGAATAGCCAAAACACTGCAAATGTATTCAGCATCACTGAAACAAACTACTGACTAGTGGATTTCTTTTCCATTCTTAACTTGGGACAAAATGATTTATAATGTGAATATCTGTGACAGTGTAACAGCCATCTAGATTAAAAAGAAATGTAGATCCAAGACAATGACAGCATAGTTAGCAAAAAGTGTTGTAAGTATGGCATAGTTAAAAGTGCTGTTGCCACTGAGGTTGGTAGATTATACTAAAATTGTACAGCTAAATACAGCTAACACAAAAATAGTGGAAATATATGGACATATATATGATGGGCGGCTGTGGTGCACAAGCTTCATCTCCTTTCATTCTGATACTTTCATTTCTAGCTGGTTTACATTTGTGAACAAAGATGAAGATCATTTATGAAGTTTCCTGCCGTATTAGGATTGAGGATCTTTTGTATAGGTCAAATGATTTAAAATGTAGCCAGTAAAAATATTTGTCTGTGCATTCTTGGTGTAATATGCCTTACGTGAATTTTACTGAATGGTCAGGTTTAATGGAAACAAATGCTTCATGAGTGACAAAGCTGAGTGCACTGCTCAGCTTAAAATAGCATTGTGTGCTTCGCTTCAGTAACTTCAAGCGTTTTCATTCCTCTATGAACCGAAACAGAGAACACTCGAGCATGGGAGTGGGTTCTGATAACACTTCATAAGGGAAATGTATAAAAGGTCAGATTCAGAAATGTTCTGTCCGCTTAAACTAAACATCTGATTTCATGTTCCGTTGCCTGCTTTAGACAATGGAACAGACTGAATATTTATTTCAATTCTGTTAAAAATTATTTAGTTATTGGTATTTTCTGCGAATATTAGCATTTTTTTCACATCATCATCACTTGGATGACTGGCAGTAAGTCATGGCATTACAGGATGTGTGTGGTTTCTCCTCTCATGATCTTCAATGGAACGCTCCATGTTTGTGTTCCAGGTCTCTGGAGAGAACCTTCTGCGTAAGTGGCTCCAGTACCAGATGGCTACAGGAAACCAGAAATTCAAATCCACTGGAATTTTATGTGCCGTCGTATGAATACCTAACGAAGAACCCTATTCAGTTTGGGCAAGTCCAACCAAACCTAGGCAGCAATGATTATTGCCACTACTCTGTACCTTCACTGTCCACCCACTCCTCCATTCCTCTGTCAGTCTCTCCTTCTGTTCCTCTACCATTCCCTCTGGGTCATGGCACCACCACGCTGGGATTCCTCTTCCAGGGTGGTGTGATTGCTGCAGCAGACTCACGATCCAGCTGTGCAGGCTTGGTAGCACATCCGGCATCCCAAAAGATCATACCTGTCCATTCTCACCTGGTGGGGACCACGTCAGGTACCTCGGCCGACTGTGTTCTCTGGAAACGCATCTTAGCGAGGGAGTTAAGGCTTTACCAGCTTCGATACAGGCGGAGGCTGTCAACGGCAGGTGCCGCCAAGCTGTTATCCCACATGCTACACCCTTTTAAAGGCACTGAACTGTGTGTGGCTGCCACTCTGTGTGGATGGGATGGAGGGGAGGAGGAAGAAGAGGGCAAGAAGACGAAACCATGTACAAGTGACAGGGGGGCCAAGAGGAGACCAGTGGCAGAAATGGATGACAAAACTTCTGTAGATCCCAAAACCAAACCAGTAGCTATCTCTACTACAACACACTCTGGCCCAAGCCTTGTTTATGTGTGCAGTGATGGCCTCCTTTTGAAGGGTGCTCTCTTCTCAGTGGGCTCAGGTTCTCCCTATGCCTACTCAATCCTGGATGAGAGAATTCACTGGGGGATAAGTGTTGATGAAGCTGTCTCTGTAGCCAGAGAAGCCGTCTATAGGGCCACGCACAGGGACGCATACTCCGGCAACAACGTAGATCTATATCATGTCACTGCAAAAGGCTGGACACGCAGGAAGAGGGAGGACCTCAAAGAAGAGTACTACAGAGAGAAGGAGAGAGAGAGGGAAAAAATGGAAGAGAGGAAGAGGGAGAGAGAGAGGGAAAAGGTCAAGCAAGAGGACCAGCCTGATTTTAACCAGTAAAAGGATACTGGATCTTGTGAAAATAAACAAATTTAAGCTATTCTTGTTCTGTGTATTTTTTCTAATTATTATTAATGTTAATGTTCTACATAGGATAATAATTTTTTCACATTTCAAAATATGTTAGCCTTAAAATTCTACTCAGTATTGTACATTAGTATACTGTTTGTGATCTCAGCCATTAGAGAATGTAGTATTAGCATTGTTTTTATTAAAACAAGTTTGTAATATGTCAGCATGGTTAAATTCTCCTTCCATTCCAAAATCTTCCATAAAATATCTGCTCAGGTTCTCAAAATGGGAGAAAATACAAAAGATGTAGACCAGTCTACAACATATAACATCCGGTCGGGACAAGATGGGCTAGCTAGTTGTGTGGCAATCAATAGGATTGTCCAAAATCATTTCACTATTCCCTGTGTACCGTCTGGGTCTAAGTTATTGGAGAACAATGGATTCCAACTGTAACAGAATATTCTCATTATGCTTTGAGACAAAAAAAATGGGTTTGAAGCTTCACATTGCCACCTAAATGCAAAACCATGAAGTCTGAGGAAAAGCAGGCTGTTGTTTTGCATTTCTCTGGAAACAGTGGAAGACATAGAGAGAGAGAGAGAGAGAGAGAGAGAGAGAGAGAGAGAGAGAGAGAAAGGGAGGTTTACATTAACCTCAACCTGGCGTCCACATACGAGGACATCACATTTTTGGTTGTGTACACCATAATACTTAATTCTTTGTAACTGGAACCTGCTGTACACGAAAAGAAGTGGCTTCATGTTCAAAGATAATATCTGGTTATTATATTTATTGGTTCCTCCTAACCCCAAATAGGTAGAAGAAATCTAAAATGCAAGCTCAGGTCTTAGGAGGTTAATACTCTTTTTTCATTTCCTTAAATTGAATCTATCCTTCATTTTTAATCCCTTTGCATGTTCACTGAGTCAATCTGGCACTGGCAACTTTAGTTATTTTAGTTTCTATTTGACTGCTACATAGGTACTGTATGCACTGCTGTTTAATCTTTCACATTTCATTACATTCACTGGTGACCAAATCACAGCCAAAAGTATTATTATTATTATTATTATTATTATTATTATTATTATTATTAATTTATTTATTTACTTATTTATTAACTTTTAACCATTTTTTAAAAATAATTAGTGCAAAGATCAATTTTCACTGAATTTATCTTAACCGTGTAATACCATTGATACCACTGACATAAAGACATCAATAAATTAGAATTTTCTTTCATTTCAGATAGGACAGATAAAGATTAGACTGAAAAGACGTCTTCAGTCATTCATTTCCCACTACTCTTAAAAGATAAACGCATTGATTTTTGCTGACAACATTCTTTAACCACAGATCTTTAGTTTCTATATACAGCAACAAAAGGCATGTGAGAATACAGGTTTTGGTCCTTCGTCAGTTATTCTCATTTGTTTTATTTGCACAGGCGTTGTCTTATCTTGGTCTGAGAGCCACGGGAACTTTCTGGAAACTTCTGCACCTATTTATAAGCAGGTGAAGACTGGCTTGTGTAGTTTTCAGGTCTTTGTGGCTTTCAGGTCTTCAGGTATTTCTTTTGATGTTCATTTCTGAGCATTTTGACGATTTTGTGTTTAACAGTATTATTTAGAATTAAAAACATGATTGGTGTTAAAAATATATAATGAAGAATTGTTGTTTCATGGCGAGTAATATAGACGCAATTTTACATTAGCAATACTAATAACCGTTTTTTTTTGTTTGTTTTTTTAAGTATAGATTAACAATTTTATTGAAATCAATTCATTCATTAATCCAATTAACTTCTGGTTTAAAACGAAAAGTGAAAGAAAAGCGTGGCGGAATCCTAAATCGCTTCACATCTGATACTTAGTGCACTAGATATGGTGTGAAGCCCATTATTTCACGAGGCTTGAAGTGTACCTAGTTAGGGAACAGTTATCCATTTGTTATTTAGCCCGCTACGATGTTCTTGGAGCTATTTTAGAAATCGATACTGAACTTTTTTTTTATTATACTATAGATGGGTTTAAAATAAACCCAAATGCTTTTTTAAAAAAGGAAATAACGTTTACCATTAACGTTAAATGTATTTTTAGTTATCTAGATTAATTAGCATTAGCATTGTTAACGCTAGCTGGTTTAGCCGGGTGCTTAGGGTTAACAGGTAGAGTGTACGCATATGCTAGTAGTTAGCATGTTTAGCTAGTGGCCTTGTATGAACGGATTGGAAAAGAAATTAAAATGGCGACGGGGATTCATGTAAGGAGAAATACCAAGAGAAATATATGAGAACTTCTCAACAACTACTGTATAAGGGAGCTAGCCGTGAAGCTGCGGTAAGTTGTAGCGCATTTTTATAAAAACCATATATATAAATAACAAATATATTGAGTTTCTTTATGTGCTGAAGCCTGGGAATAAGTGCTCGTGTTTACCAGGATGGCCGAGTGGTTAAGGCGTTGGACTTAAGATCCAATGGACATATGTCCGCGTGGGTTCGAACCCCACTCCTGGTAGATTATTCTTTTATTAGTCTAAAACGTTTTAATGTATTTAATTTGTTTTATTTCAGTGGTTGCAAAATCCAATGATGAGGCAAATAAAAAACGTAAGAATAAAATACCTCACATTTTCACATGCATTTTTTTTTTACGTTCGCACATTGCCACCTGTCGGTCATGTTTAACTACTACAGCCTTAAATCCAGTTTCCTAAACATTCAAAAACAGTGATTGCATTTCTTATTTCAGTCAAATGTACCAATGCACATAGTTGTTCATTGCCTCCAAAGCACTGAATATAATGAGTAAAATTAGACAATTGAATTAAAAGTTGTTAGAAGAACACTACAAGGGCTGACACTAAAGAGTTTTCCAGAAATAAATCAGTAAGGGATAAATCAGATAAGCGTTAGAGTTTCTAGTCAGACTTTTGGAGGTTGTGAAGAAAAGAAGAGTACACAAAGGATGAGAAAGATGGTGTCTTAAGGTGTCTTAAATCTGTGCATTTATCGTAGACCATGAAATCACAATGCAAGTGTGTAAGTACTTTTAATTGTACCACTAATGCAATCTGAGATTTCACAATTCAATATAATATTTGTGTTTTCTTTCAACTTTAGTGTCATGTGTCAAGTATTCACATTTCTAAAACCTTTTCACAATGAACATTTTTGCAAATAATTTACAAATAGAAAGAATAAAAGCAGTGATTTACACACATTGTGCACGTGCAAATCAAATAGTAAAAATCCCAATAAAGACCATTATTTCAATTCAACTATAAAATGTGGAAAGCCACATTATTAAAGCCCCTGAAAGTTGATATTTATGACCTTGAGAAAAGAATCAGGCAGGTCAGATTTTCTTACATCATTATGTTTGCTGTTAGACGTTACGTACAAGGATGTTTACAAAGCAACATAAACATCTCAACTCAAAAAGAGGACAAACCAGAAGAAAAAAAAAACATTTTAAACCATTGCTTTCGCTGTCAAAAGTGTGAGGTTGTTTAAACAATTTTCTCCACAGTTCTCCACAATGAAGCCTGAGGTGATGAAGACGCTGATAGAGATGAAGATGGTGGACGGACACTTTGTTTTCATCACTGTAAATTTGTCTGTTTATTTTTTTTCTCTCCACTAATCTATCCTTAAATAAATCAGTTTTATTTCCATATTTATTTTCCTTAATTATTTATTATTTTATTTATTTACTTACATTCCCTGTGAGTGTTCTAGTGATTTTGTATTTGTCCACAACACACACACACACACACACTTGTTGCTGTGTTGTTGTGTTATAAGAGTGTTATAAGAGACTTTGGAATTGCATTCAGAGTTCAGAGTTTTCAGGTAATCTATCTAATAAATCTTAATTTTAACAAAAACACCTTAAATTCATATTACATTCAGTTTGACAAAACAAAATAAATCAACAAAAGATGATTTACTTTAAATATTTTTAGTACATGAATAGTAAATTTATTTGTTCCTACTGTTTCAAGACAATATTTTTCCCCCCCGAAACAGTCAGTTAATTTCATCAAATTTCAATCACAAAACTACATTCTTATTTTATTTGAATTTTTATTAATTATCTTATATATATATATATATATATATATATATATATATATATATATATATATATATTTTCCCCTCACAGCAGGAACAGTTCTTTAAAAATATAACTCAGATATAATAATGGTCCATATTTATTGCATCTTAATTTAATAATAAAAAGTTATTATTCATACACTGTAATCGAATAAAATGTAATTATCAATTGAAATAGAATGCTTAATTATTAGGGTTTATTTGTTATACTCACGTGCACGCGCACGCTCCCTGTGGATTCGTGACCGCGCTCACGCCATTTTTTTTCTCTCCCCCTCCGCCGGAGGAAGTTCCTGAATGGGGCGGCGCGCGCGGAGCCACGGAGGGGCGGGTGCGCGCGCTGGGAACAAAGTTCGGCACGCCGACTCTCCCACCAGTATGGTGTGTTAATCATTTGCGAGGAAACTAAAATCCAAAAGTTGCTCGGATCACCGCCGGGGACGAACCGGAGGCGTTAGTCAGCTTGTTTTGTTTTTTTGGGGAGGCGCTTAAAAAAAGCAAAACTAGCTCGAGCTCGGCTTTGGATCCGTGTGCGCGTGTGGTTTTGTTTCTTTACTTTTATTTTTGTATGTCCAAAACACACGAGTGGAAAAGAGAATCGGAGGACGCGCGAGCTGTGGATGTGGCCTCACGCGCACGGGGGGAATAACGAGCCTAAATGTGCGGAGTTTATTTCCACACTGAGTCTCTGAGACTTCACTTAACTCGCATAGAGACTCTGCAGAGGTAAGAGGGGAGAGTTTAGGGCATCGTGCATTCTTTACTTCATTAGTATTCCATTAACCTTTAAAGCAATGATGAATAGCTCTTAATTAGAACACCTCCTGTGCAAAATCAATCATTTTAATCTTATATACAAGAAATACAAGGTTCTAAAGTTCACGTGCTGCTTTTTGTCCCAAACCACTGAGTTATCTATTGACTGTTTTAATTGATCTTCATTGACTGGATCTTGTGAGACAGGTGAGTCCATGCTTCTCAAAATCACATGGAAATGTGAGGTACAGCTACAGCAGGGTCAGGATTTTCTTCTGACCTCATTTACTTTATAAATAAAGTTAACAGGAGTCTATTGTAATGGGTTCTATTTTAAAAAGCTCAGATATAAAACACTCTGGCTCCAGAAAATAACCATAATATAACTATACTCATCAAAATAACAGACCATGGTTTTTTCATGGAGTAATTTGGTAGTGATGGGATCTGTGTGTTCTACAGGGTTTAAAGCATATGAGAACCCCTGCTAATGAAAATCTGATATTCTTGCAATATTTTCTCCTCCACTGCGCTCTCAACGAGAGACAAGTCGACTCTAGGAAAGAATAGTCTGAAAAAATAAATAATATAAATAAAAGCTGTATTCGAAACAAGGTGTCAGACTTCTTCCCACACTAGCTCTATGTAAGCTCACAGGCAAGACCCCCGTGTGATTTAGATGTAAAATAAACAAATAAATAAATGAATAAACAAAAAATGACATTTGAAAAAAAAAAGCTAGTCAGTTGATTGCTGAACTTGAAATCTGAAGACACTTCAGAAACGGTTTGTTGACATCTTAAAAATTAGATCTTAAATCCAACAATTTTCAACATTGGGAGAAAATAAATCTATAATAAGCTTTTTGAATCAGGATAAGGAATGAACACACTGTAGAACAAATCTGATGAATGCAGCTCATAAACATATATTATTAAGATATTTTTTTAATCTTATTTTAAGTAGAGCAGATCTAAAAAACAAAAAACAACCTATGATGTGGTTTAAACGTTTCCGCTCTAGTTAGCGTGGTTTAGAAAGTTTATGAAGGAAACTGACACATATTTATTAGAATGACCCATAAATCAACAAGCTGTCTGGAAGCAAACGTTTTAAAGATATATCATTGCCTTCAAGTCTTCTCAGTAATATTATAATGACACTCGATCCTCACCACATTGTCACGATTTCAAACATGGCTGACATGAGCTACAGCAGGTGGTAATTTTGCGTGTAGCTGCTCAGTAGTTTGTAGAGCTTTGTAGTTTGAAGTCTTGCGGATGATCGATCGCCTAACTAATCATGACGCCCATTTATTTTCCCCAAACCAACACACCCTGAACACACACCACATCAAGTCAATTCGTAATCATGACCACCAAACTTTAGAGGAGGACCTGAAAGCACGGTTTGACATAATGTGACATGACAGTGAAGTGGGCGGAGCTTCATTTTACCAGTAGCTAATCTTTAGATAATGCTTGAATTATGATCAGAGAGTAGCAACAAAGTTTATGGTGTACTGTTATCGTTACTCAGTTTGGAGAACGTGTATTTTAATTGTGCAATAAAATAGTGTTTCAACTTAACGTACCTGATTCTGATCGGGATTTGGTGTGTTAGAGGAAGTGGAGGTTAAACATAAATTTGTGAAGCCTTGTGACCCTGCTGAGGGACGTGAGTTTGGCAAATGAGGCCTGTAGGAACAGGACAAACAAAAGGGTATGTGTGTGTGTGTCATGTAATATTCAATGGGTTCATCAGTGTTGCCTAGGGCTGCACCATTATTCCACTGAGACTACTCCAAACTGCAGTTTTAACTGCAGAGGGAATTGCCGTAATAGGGGCTAAAATTTCCTTGCAGAAATTTAAAGTTAGATATTTACGTCACTTCTTTAAACCTTCATGCCGATCTGGTTAGCTTTTGACAGCCTCTTTGACGATTATCCTTTCTTGGAATAGATCCAGCATGCTCCATGTACTTGCTATCAAAACTCTCCAAACATTCCAGATTAGACGTTCTGCCCGGCCGCGAGCCCAGATGCCTTACTCAGGCTAACGTCAAGTAACCTTTTAAAGGTTTAATGGAGTGCTCAGTGTGGATCAAAACAGGAGTAAAGGTCAAGATGACGAGCGGATCGCGTTGTTGAGCAGCAGTGTGAGTGTATCTTCTTTACCTGTTAATCTGAGAATGGGATATATGTTAAGGATGGTGATTATTAGTGTGGAGCTATTCAGAGTGGTATCACTATTAGAGCAAATGAAAGAACAAAACAAATCCCGTAGGTTTTAGAAAGATATTTTTGAGAACGACTTTTCCGTTAAATCTCTCACACTGTCAGTATTTATCACGCTGTGATATTTATCATGAAAGTTAGAGGCAAAAACGAAAGGAATTTATTAGCATACTAGTGCTGTTTAGCCAAAAATAGCTAGTTTTTTCTTGAGTTCTGGTCAGCAATTCTGTCTCGGTTGTGTGTACAATAAATTTACAAAGCTGCTAGAAGTGACAGAAGGAGGTATCAATGTAATGTAACAGTAATGGATTAAACACAAAGTGTTTTTTTCTGTGCTTTAATGGCCACTGTGCTGGAAAGGAGTGCTGGAGGCAGAGGGGATTAGCAAAATTTTTGCAAAAAGAATGAGAAGTGCATTTTTAATCTGATTCATACCTTAACCGTGATTAGTGCTTGAAACTTGCACTGTCTGTTTTTGCTGTTTTTCCTTTTGAGAGGCTATTATTTCCTGCCTATTTATAAACCGTCATCATGTACAGCACCTGCATTCTTCTGCTGTGTGTATCTACCACACCTCCATGGTGTGGTCTGTTGTTGACATTTGGGTGCCATTGGGACCTTTGCGACTAAGACTACAGGGACAGGATTTTCTTGCTTACACTCTCATTAAAGCTTCTTTGAAAAACTTCCAGCTTTGGTGGAACTAATCTACTGGTGTGGTTTGAACATCTCTGACTGTCACATGACCCCCATCAGGTAAACAGTGAGTTGAGTGTTAATGCTTGTGCTACTCAGACTGAAGGTGAGCTGAGAATAATTATGATTTTAACACACACCTACCTTGTTGTTCCGCATTGTATGTGTACTTTATACACACCTCACACTTTCTTGACCACAAGCTGTCAAATATTTTTGGTTGGTTTTATGGTCGGCCACTGAGAATCAACCCCCACTGCCATCGTGATTCCTCAGATGGAGATGAAATGAATTCTTGGCTGCACCGCTGATAATTTCACACCTACGTCTACGGCAGACACGCCTCATAAAACCACCTTAGGATGTGTAGGTGTTGTTAGGCCGTATCCCACAACCCCTGTCTCTGGTTAGTTTCCCTGTACGGCATGTTATGCGAGTACTACAGTCAGCCTTGATGAGACGGCTGATAAGTTGTGGTTTTGAGGTTTTACAAGGGGAAAAACCTTTAGACATAACAAGGCTACAGATGAAAATGTTGTGTTTAGAACTATCCAGATTGAAAGTGTTTGCTTTGTTTCTAGACAAGGTTGTTATCTCTTGTTCCTGGTCAGACAGTAGATCATGAATCTTGCAGCACTTAACATCCCTGCGTTTGGATTTAACCAGGACTGGAGGAAGGAGAATCTTTCTGAAAAATGAATAAATAAATAAATATGTCAATGATTGTTTTTCAGGATTCACTGTGAGAAGTGAGCGCTCCAGGTCCAGCTCCAGCTCCTTAACATGGCGACCTCGGTTTCACAGGTGGGCACAGCTGATGGCGGAGCAAACGAGTTTAGTGACATCATCAAATGGCGATCAGGTGGGTGGTCACTGGTCATTTTAGGAGATTGTTTTATATCCTAGCAGAGAATGTCGGCTGTTTGTGAGAGAATTTTGGAGAATGGATGATGGTTTGGTTGAGTTGAATTGAGTTCTGCATCTGCTCATAGGAAGATACTCAACAGGACGAAATGAGAGAGAGAGACAGAGAGAGAAGGAGGGAGAGACGGAGTGCACCTGAGTGTGCCCATAATCTGTAATATAATAATGTCACAATTATGGTTGCTAAGATTTCGAAAGGCAGCGTTACACAAGGTCGAGTTATTGGCTGGATTTCAAGGTAGTGTTGCGTATATCCTTTTGCTTTTCAACAAAGACCTTCTTCTGTCCCTTGTTTGACGAGAGGGAACATTTCAATGAACCGCTAGTCTGAACGAGGAATCCATTTACAAATTCAGCTTAATTTCCTAGCATGTATAGCAGCTACCCTGATACTGTTTTGGTTCAAGCTTTCATGATTCTCTCCATTTTTCTAGTTCCAGAAGCTAATTACTTTTCACCAGACATGTCAAAGCCTCTGTGAATGAAGTAGAGAAAAACTTGTTCATTTCTATTGAGTACATTTTGAAAACTTTGAAGTATTTAATCAAATGTATGCTATTTGTCGGCGTGAAGTAACGTCAAAGTTAGCTAGCAGTTGAATGTTAGCTAAGTCAGTTAGATGCTAAATTTAGCATAGGTGAATGTTTGCTTGTTAGTTTTGTTTGTAGACAATTTTTTTTTAAATGGGATGATCTTAAGTTCCATTTCTAAAAGTACCTTAATACAATATTAAATACAAATTCAAAATCGAAAACTACGGATCAAATTGTTCGCGGGTTCAAAATATATGTTAGCATTGTTTACCTGCACCACAGCATGGCTCGCTCTCCCGCCTCAGGAATGTCTTTAGGACGTTACCCAGTAATGTGACAAGCAGCATTTTGTCTTCAAATTTCAAGTGAGAGAAAAAAAAAGACAGCTGGTCATATGAGGTGTCTGTCTTTAAGAGGTAAAAAACATTGTTGGGAATATGAGGCTGCATCCATCCCACGACCCTGTTGTTGATGATTTTGCTATAATAGCATGTGTTTTATTCCTTCCTTCATTCTCATATTAATATCCAGAACGAAACATGAAGTGTCTAACAGAATGCCTGAATACAAGAGAGAGCAAAACGACAAAAACTGAAAACAAATGGAGTGGAAAGGAAGAATGAATAAAGAGTTATTAAGAGAAAAAAAGTGACGTTCTACTGTAGGTCCAGATTTGCCATCAATCTTGTTATGAGCAGCAGTTTACTTGTGTTGTAGTTGTACAGGATCTGCAGCAGAGCAGAATGATTTGCGGCAGTGTTTTCAGGCTGAGGCCCGTCTTAGGGTACATTTATTCTCTCTCCGTGTGGGACGGGAATGCCTCAGCCTTCCCCGGGCTGGAATTCCTCCGCGGATCTGGATTTACGACACTTTCTCCACCACAATAGCTTTATTTTTTTTTGCCAGGGTCCCAGTTGCCTGGTAACGGTCAAAAGTTTTGTGTGTGTGTGTGTGTGTGTGTGATGATTTGGCTGCTTAAGCAGAACCAACCCAAGGAGTGTTCTCTGGTCCCTTTTTTTCCACAGACTTTTTTGGTATATGTTGTGTGCTGCTATTTCCAGCAGTTTAAAGTCGATTGGTTACCTAGTGAATTTTCTTTTTCATGCAAATATTAACCACATTTTAAAGTTTTATATTTGACATTTATAACATATTTTATAGTGAAATAGCTCATTGTGTGTACACAATACAATGATGTGAACATAAACAAGTCCTACACTCCTCTGAGGAAAACGTCTTAGCATTAGCAGTTTGTTTGCGATATAACGAGTATCTTTTCCTCAGAACACATACTCATAGCTTTCTTTCACTGAATTGTTTTATCTTTTATTTATTGGTATGAGGTGAATCATTTCAGTTGCTTGATTCAATTGATTTACTTGATGAATTGTGCTACGTGCTAACAGATTTGCGTGTTTACACAATAGTAGCCTCGGTTGTATCTAAAACATTAAAAAGTAGAGAGTATTATTGGTGTATTCTATGCAACCTTTTAGCAGCTGATGCTAAACATTACTACACTGTAATTTTAGTGTTTTTCATAGTGAGGTAAATATTGACTTTCCAAAGATCTTATCCTGTTTCCATAGTAACTGCATTACATTTCCCTGTATTAAAGACTTACAGTCTTAACTTGTATAACTTAACAGCTGTAACTAGTCTAACTTAACAAGTGTAACTACAAGGTAATTCCTTAGTTATTAATGAACATATCTGGGGTAAATGTTGATGTTTCTGATGTTTCCATGCTAACTGTGAATTTAAAGACTTAATAGCATTGTGCTAACTGTACTGCTGTGTAGCTTGGAGGCATTTGTTAGACATTTGAAGACATTGAAGCTGTAAAAGCTCATTGTAACTACAGTGTAATTGCAGCGTAGAGTCTTTTCTTAGCAATTTATGAATATTTCTGAGGTAAATGTTGATGTTGTAAATGTTTTTGTCTTGTTTCCATGGTCACTGTGCATTTCTATTTGTGTGTATTAAAGAATTAATACTTGTGTGCTAGCTATTTAAATTGCTAGGGTCAGTTATTAGTTAGTTTATGTGTAGTGCCCATATTTTCCACTTGCCTAGCAACAGTGGGCTTAACCAAATAGCATATGATGTATTTGTCTTTCAGTTTATATTAAGACTGAGGACCCGCTTTTTTTACAGGGGGGAAAAGTATGAACTGTAAGCTTGTTGAGAAACAGCATGATCAAGTGCCATTTGTGTTTTTGTGTGTGTGTTTTATGAGGATGTGTGGGCTGGTTGATGTGTGAAGAAAGCAAAAGGTGAACATGCTGCAGTGTTTACAGCTGTGTCAGCTGTGTGTGTGTGTGTCTGTACAGGCAGTGAAAGTGGTCTTTAGGTATTAATGTCTGGGGGGTTTTCCCAACATTTGGAAGACATGAAGAAAGAAAGAGACAGGATATATTTTCACAGCTGTGTGTGTGTTTGAGAGAGAGAGAGAGAGAGACTTTTCTGATGCCGTTAGAGGATGTCGCTAATCCACTGTTTTAACACCCCGCCTCTCCAAACACACACACACACACAATATGTTTCTCTCTTTCTCTGTCAGTTCGTCTCTGTCTCTCTGTGTTTATTTGTTCTTTTTCTTTCTCTTGTTTTATCTCTAAGTTTTATTAACAACTGTATATTAAATCTCTCTCTCTCTCTCTCTCTTTCCCTATTCTTTCCTCACATATAAAACCCCAGCAATCAGGACAGGAAGTGTCCCCAATCGACTTCCACTTCTAGTTCCTCTCCTTCTTCCTGTAATTGTGTTCCAGAAATTCAGCCATAACAAAACCCTAGGCCTCTTCATTTCAAATTAAACTATCATCATCTCCAGGAAATTATCTATAAAGATTTTATACTGAAAGGCTTAATGAGGGGCGTTTATTACTCGTCAGCCATAAATCACAACAGCACAATTTTCTATTTACCTCAAATGACGCTGATCAGCCATGACATGTTCGGCACTAAACGTTTGCTTTGTTAGTTTTGGACTGGAGGCTAATTGTATTAACCAGGTTGGGAAGCTTATATCTACCAGATTAGCATGCACACACTCCTGCTGTGAACCTCAGTGCGTTCGGCATGTCAGATGCGTCCACTGGTGAATTTGTGACTCTTTTGCACCAGAATTGTGTTTATTTCCAGTAACAACTGCTCTGTTAACAAATAGTGCTGGATAAGCTGATCAGAAATCACAGGTTTAAATTAACACATTTGTTCTGATACATTATTGTTTCGATAGTAACAAGGGACTTAGTTTACAAGTTTTTACATTTAATATGAAATAGATTTAGGAAAATGCTTCATTGTTGATGTGCTGAATTAGCATTTCTGGAAGGAGTCTCCAGTGTGAGCGCTTTGTAACAGTAAGGGTTTTTTTGTCTAATTACCTTTACAAAAGAGAAAAGTGATAACAGAAGCTAACTTGTTCATATTAAAGTGATGCTTCATTCTTTAATAAATAAACATTGGAATTGTTTACAAAGGTGTGAAACTTTTTGGAAAGTTTTGTTCGAGGAAAAGAATTTCTGGGTGGTAACTGTAATCTGGTTGTTGATTATTTTCCCGTAAGATTGTTGTTGCTAAAAGTTTTCCTGACTAGCTGCACTAGCATTAGAAACAAATTCAGACACCGAACAAACATGGATTCTTTTTGCCTCATTATGGCTCAGTTGAACACTTTCAAAGTGCATAATTTAAATGCGGTTTTATTGATGAACAGAATCTTTTTATGGACAGCTAAATGTGCAGAGGATGTTGGGTAATGTAGTAATGGCATGTAGAGGTGCCAGTTGATTTGTCTGTAATAATTTGTCAGCAGTAATTTGACTGGCTGCATTGCCAGGGCACAGTGGAAAATTAATCCAAGCCAAGCCCATGGCCTCTACTGGAACACACACACGCACTAGGATGAAGAAGAGGCAGCACTAGCCAAGTTTTACATAAGCAGAGCAGCGGGTCGTAGAGTTAAAGAACTGCCCTGAGTGGCTTTGTGTCGGGTTTTAAAGAAGCTTCACTGTTTCGAGGCTCGGTGTCAACACCTTCATCATCGACCCCCACGCTACCTGTCTGACCTCCCGCTGAGCATTCTGGGAAAGGCTCAGAGGTCACACAGGTTTGTGACAATGCTGTTAACATGGTGTGACGGCTTAGTAGAAGCTGGAGCTTTCCTTTTGTTCTTGGGAAACGGAGACTGTGCGTTCTGTGTGTGTGTCATGTGAAACCTTGAAAAATAAAACAGTGGCGCACATAAAGGACTTACATTCAGGGTGATCTAGTTACACATGCACCCAAACACGCACACACACACACACATAGACAGTGCCTTAGACACCAAACGTTCCCACAAGTATAGGAATGTTTTGACTTTATGAGGACATTTAGCTGGTCCCCATAAGGAGACACATGCACACGCCTACACACAACCACCTTTTTGTTTGTGTGTGTGTCTCCTTATGGGGACCAGCTAAATGTCCTCACACACACACAGTTTTTCAGCCACATGTGTGTGTGAGACAGCTTTGGTTTTATGAGGACATTTAGCTGGTCCCCATGAGGATCAAAAACTTTTA